>NC_079194.1:289080902-289255902 GCF_029499605.1 Hyla sarda
GTCCGGGCATGCTGTTTGTTGTAGTTTTGCAACATCTGGAGGTCCGCAGGTTGTAGACCACAGTCCTATACTTTACATTGCTCGGATCCCTCATGGTTTCAACAAACGATGGTCCGTTTGGAACGGATGTTGAGGGACCAGTCTATTCCCTATCCACGGTATAAGAAATAAATGTCTGAACGTGGGGGTGCCCATAGGTGCAGTGCGCCATAGAAAATAAGCTGAGGAGCAGGGACTCCTGTCTAAGACAGTGTGCTGAAGCAGGGACACCTAAATGGCAATGCCTACATTAAAGGGGTACTCCACTGCCCTAGTGTCCGGAACATTTAGTTCAGAATGCTGGGTACAGGTTGCGGGGGTCGTGACGTCACACCACGCCCCCTCAATGCAAGTCTATAGGAGGGGGCGTGGCGGACGCCACGCCCCCTCCCATAGACTTGCATTGAGGGGGTGTGATGTCATGAGTAGAGATGAGCGAATTTACAGTAAATTCGATTCGTCACGAACTTCTCGGCTCAGCAGTTGATGATTTATCCTGCATAAATTAGTTCAGCTTTCAGGTGCTCCCGTGGGCTGGAAAAGGTGGATACAGTCCTAGGAGACTCTTTCCTAGGACTGTATCCACCTTTTCCAGTCCACCGTAGCACCTGAAAGCTGAACTAATTTATGCAGGATAAGTCATCAACTGCCGAGCCGAGAAGTTAGTGACGAATCGAATTTACTGTAAATTCGCTCATCTCTAGTCATGAGGGGTGTGACCGTGACGTCACGACCCCTGCACCCAGCTTTCTGAACTAAACGTTCCGGACGCTGGGGCAGTGGAGTACCCCTTTAAAAGGGTTATCCGGGATTAACACACCGGAGCTGATTTCTTCCGAAAACAGGACCACACCTGTCCTCAAGTGGTTTGTAGTTTTGCAGCCTTTTTGCAACCTGCGGACAGGAGTGGCGCTGGAAGAAAGTAGCTATGTTTTGCTATTGCTGGATGTAGCCCTTTAACTTATCCATTTACACTCTCTTGTAGTGAGGGGCAATGCACTGCATGCATCACCTGTCACAAACACATAGCGGGTGCCAAGAGGTGATGGGGAGACGGGCTCCTAAATATATCTTTTATTTTTACAAATTCGACTTCATCATTATTATTAATAATAATAATTTAAGTGTTAAAAAAAAAAAGTCTCTGTAAATGACTAATTTAAACATTTACACATATGCCCCCTGGTGAAGCGTCCTAGTGTGAAACATACGTTGGAATATGTATGCAAGGGTCTGACCTTATACATGACATATCATTTCAGTAAGCCGCAATCAGACAAGCTCTGCCGGCAGCTTATCCCTCCCCTGAACAGACCGACCCTTCTCTCCACCAACATCATCTGTTTGTGGAATGTCAGGAGGACACCATACAGCAGCTTAAGGCCGTCTGGGCATGCTGGGAGTTGTAGTTTTGCAACAGCTTGAGGCACTGGCATACAATTTATAGACATGCATCAGAATTATGGCACGATATATGGTTAGAATATCTTGTAGGATGATTGATCAACTTAAAAGCGTACATTTCACAGTGCAAAAACAAAAAGGGATATGTTACTCAGTAACTAATCCTGATTATGTACATATCATTTTTGTGTGTCTATGACCTATATATCAGTAACAAATAGCATTTATATGTTGCTCACTTGCTTTGTGTTCTTGCCTTGTGGAGGGGGCGTGTCCATCTCTCTCCCTCACTGTGATGACTCATCTGCTGAGTCTGGGAGCAGCCTGGCAGTCTGCAAATCACTGCACAGTAGTTTTTATTCATACATTTTCTATCTGTTCCTAGTAAAGCTGGATGCTAACCAACATAGTGGTCACTATGTGTGTCATTCAGCTTTCACAGACTCCTGAATGTCTGATCAGCTTCTTTGGCATTCAGGAGTCAGAGAAAGCTTTGGCTGTTCAAGCATGCTGGGAGTTGTAGTTTTGCATTGCAACCGCTGGAGCTGTAGAGTTTGTAAAGCACTGTGTTAGAGCAGTGTTGCCTTTAGCTGTTGTCAAACTACAACTCCCAGCATGCCCACACATCCTTTGTCTGTAATTTTGCAAGAGCCGGGGACACACAGCTGGAGAATACACAGCTCTAAAACAGAGTTTTACAAAGATTGTACCCCCCCAGCTGTTGTAAAACTACAGCTCCCATTAAGGGATTTGTAGTTTAGGAACATCTGAAGGCTGTAGTGGTGCAATGGTGATCTCCTATACTGGATACCAACTCACTTTACGGCCGGTATCCAGTATGCTGCAAAATACAGAGTAGTCAGTCTGCATAAAGACAGATGACCCCTAGTGGTGGCTATTTAGATTTTTGATTTTTTTCAGTAAATTTTTGTATATGTATATTTAAAAAGTCATCTTATCAGTAGTACTACAAATTTTTTAATAATGACAGTGCCTCTTTAAAGGAGAAATCCAGCAAAAATAAACATATCCCCTATCCACAGATAGGGGATAAGTAGCTGGTTGAGCGGGGTCCAACCTGCTGGGACCCCCCCCTTGCAGCACGCGCTTCATTAATTTCTATCAGAGCACCATAAAGACTCGAGTACAGCTCTCGGAGGATAAGTAGCTGATCTCAGAGGGTCCGACCACTGGGACCCCACGCAATCAGCTACTTATCCCCCATCATGAGGATAGGGGATAATTTAATTTTCATTGGAGTTCTCCTTTAAGCCAAATATCTAGTTAACCATTACCCTGCTGACTAAAGATGCGTGACTTACCTTCAGCGTTTGGTGCAGCAGGCCGGGTCTCCGGCACCTCCCTCTCAGTCTGCGTCTCAGCGTTCTGTAACTGTGGGGCAGGGGTCTGTGTGCCCTGTGACGTCACGGAGGTGCTGGGATTTCGAGGTTGGAGGCCAATGGCGTTCATTAGACCCATTTCTCGGTCTGATCTCCAGGAGGCACGGCTGGTCCTGGAGAAGTGAACATGAAATGCGACTCTTTAATTTCTTTCCTTATACAGATCCCTTTTATCTTGCCATGACTGAATAAAGCTAGTGTGATCAAAGGGAAGGTCCACAGTCTCCACCATTTTTTTTTTTTTTTTTTTTTTTACCCGCATCCAATGTATTGCGAATAAAAAAAAAAAAAAAAAAAAAACTTTTCCAATAGTCTGTCTCGCTTACTGTCTACAGCCCCTCGTCTTTATGACAAAGGGGACTATGCCAAATTTTCTATTTTAGTTGCAAGGTGGCACCTAAAATAAGGTTCTCCAAACATGGTGTACCTCCAGCTGTTGCAAAACTACAACTCCCAGCATGCCCGGACAGCCGAAGGCTGTCCGGGCATGCTGGGAGTTGTAGTTTTGCAAAAGCTGGAGGCAGCGAGGTTGGGAAACACTGATCTAAGCGATCGCATCAGATCTTCTTACCCAGGTCTCTCAGTGGTTCGAGTAGTGTTATGCTGGAGAATAGCTTCATTCATTTGCTCCCAAAACTGGTCACAGACGTTGTCGAATGCCCTGAAAACATAGAATAAAATATATTATAGAAAAAAAAATATATATACTGACGAGGGGCAAGCACCCCGAAACAGCTGTCTGCAGATGGGTACTCTTTCCTTCTGGAGAGAGAGTTCTGGCTTGGCATTAATCCCGATTAGCTTTTTATATTCCGTAACTGGAGCTAAGCTGATACCAGGGAACATCGCCTGAAAAGGTGATGTAATGAGCTGATTTGCTTATTCCCCTATATATATATATATATATATATATAATATGGAGTGTATGAGATAGCATCGGGCCTCGACCTCTGTGCTCGTGGTTGCCCAGGCAGCCAGCCTAGGATAAATGTACAAGAAGTCCAAAAACACAGCACCAGTCAGGTCATGGATCATAGAAAAGCTGGGTTGTCTTTATTTTCCCCACAACAATAGCAATGTTTCGGCGATAGTAGCCTTTATCAAGCTTGTGTGTATATATGTATGCGTGTGTGTGTGTGTATATATTATATATAAACACACACTTATATATGTATATAATGTATGTATGAGTAAGTGGTATGACTAAGGCGGACATGCTCCGCTGAAACGCGTCACCTTTGTTCATGCCGCAGTGTTTGTGTCCGTCTAATGAAGAATAAAGCTGTCATTTTTACCGCATGCCGAGTGCTGGACGCCCATTTCTTCCTCGTCTATGTGTACGTATGTATGTATGTGTATATATATATCCCTATCTCATATATATATATATACACACATACATACACACATATTACCGCACCCACATCATTGTGCATTTGTAAACCAAAATGGAGCCTGTCCCATACCTGCCACATCAGCAAAAAGAGGTAAGCGAAAGGCATACAGAAGAACCTCTACATTATTTTCTAACAACAACCTATACTTTACTATATATAAAAGAAAAGAAAATTCCCTAGAGTACTTCTTTAAAGTTGACTAGACCCACCAATTTCAACAGGAAAGACTGAATGGCTGAGTGACGTGTATGGTGCCCTCCCAATTCTCCTCCAATAGAGAACAATTGGGTATTTAAAAAAAAAAAATAAAAAAAAAAAAAAAAATTTTTTATACAAACATGATCCCTTTGTTTTTAGGAAAATAAGCCGCCCTCCAGAGGTGTCTGGCAGCGGTTTTGTCCCTTATCCAGGCTATGTGCGTGTGCAAACACATAGCAGATTCTTCCTAGCCAAGCTGGAAGCCAGATAAATCTGTTTTTGCAATTTAGATATAAAGGAGAAGAATGCATTGCAGAGAGGGACGGGTCCAGCGAAAGCCTCAGGCTTTGGGCCTGTAAGTTCAAACTGGTCACGGCATACAAAATAAAAATAATTATATATTATATATTTTATATATATATATATATATATATATATATATATATATATCTCTATCTATATCTATACACACACACCCCCCCCCGTGTGTATATATATATATATATATATATATATAAATATATATATATATATACACACACACACCGTGTGTGTGTGTGTGTGTGTGTGTGTGTGTGTGTGTGTGTGTGTGTATGTATATATATATATATATATATATATATATATATATACACACACACACATATACACACACACACACACACACACACACACACACACACACCCCGTATGTGTATATATTTATACAGTGTTCCCTCAACTTACAATGGTCTCAACATACAATGGTTTCAACATACAATGGTCTTTTCTGGACCATCGTAAGTTGAAACCAGACTCAACATACAATGTACAGACAGTCCAGATCTGTGATACCTGTCAATGGCTGGAAGAATCGGCCAATCAGAATGGGCATTCACTTGTAAAACCCCTGTATTACTGAAGTGTATGCACTGACTGGTGTCTGGTAGCGCCCCCTACAGTACAGGGAGGTATTACATGTTCTGTACTCTTTACCTGTCCCAGGGTTAGCTGCTCCTTTGGACACCAGGTGAGGGCGACTCCATTACTTTTTAGGACAGTGTGTACTGTACAGGACCCTGAAGAAGCTCCTGTCCTCTACATAGACCAGTGTTTCCCAAGCAGGGTGGCCTCAGCTGTTGCAAAACTACAACTCCCAGCATGCCCGGACAGCCGTTGGCTGTCCGGGCATGCTGGGAGTTGTAGTTTTGCAACAGCTGGAGGCTCCCTGCTTGGGAAACACTACATAGACAGTGATTACAGCTCCCAGCAGATCTTTCTTACTTTTATATATAAGGATTTGCTTTATCTGTATTACTTATCTACTTATTTTTGTTTAATCCTCACTTTTTCCTATTTTTGGATGACATTTTGGTGCCTTTACAACCAATGACCAGGTTTCCATAGAGCTCTGGTCTCAGCATACAATGGATTCAACATACAATGGTCGTCCCAGAACCGATTAATATTGTAACTTGAGGGACCACTGTGTGTGTATATATATATATATATATATATATATATATATATATATATATATATATACACACACTGTGTATGTGTGTATATATATATATATATATATATATATATATATATATATATATATATATATATACACACACACACACAAGCAAAAAGAAAGATAGCCAGAACAACAGCCTAATACACGGGTGCACACGGCTATGGCAGATACAGAGTATACAATAAAAGAGGATTGCAGCAGCACACATTGGTCAAAAATTGCGGCTCTTAGCGCACTTTTTGATCAAAACGTGTCCCCCATCCACCACGGGGAGGTAGCCTAATTTGGGATGGGACCCTAGCACAAATTCTGAGCCTAACACTCACCTCTGCTGGGCATATATTTTTGACCAATGTGTGCTGCTGCAATCCTCTTTTTTTGTATACTCTGTATCTGCCACAGCAGTGTGCACCCGTGTATTAGGTTGTTGTTCTGGCTATCTTTCTTTTTGCTTGTATGTACAATTCAGGGGGTAATGGCACCCTCTTTAGCTGTGCACCCCTCCCCCTTTTTCACAGGTGGAGTTTTAAATTGTTTACGGATCCAGCATTGCGCCCAGTCAGAGGATATATGCCCAGCAGAGGTGAGTGGATAGTTGAGTGTTAGGCTCAGAATTTGTGCTAGGGTCCCATCCCAAATTAGGCCACCTCCCCGTGGTGGATGGGGGACACGTTTTGATCAAAAAGTGCGCTAAGAGCCTCAATTTTTGACCAATGTGTGCTGCTGCAATCCTCTTTTTTTGTATACTATATAATATATATATATATATATAT
The DNA here is from genome assembly GCF_029499605.1 of Hyla sarda. Lineage (NCBI taxonomy): Eukaryota > Metazoa > Chordata > Amphibia > Anura > Hylidae > Hyla > Hyla sarda. Next base: position 289,087,618 of record NC_079194.1, read on the forward strand.
ATATATATATATATATATACACACACACACACACACACACACACACACACACACATACTAGAATCTCCCAATAGTGGACACTTACCGAATACTAAATGACCGAATACTGTACTGTACTCACTCCAGAGTGTAATTATCTATAAAACACCATTTAATTCCCCCTTTATCCTCCGTGCCACTTAATATCCCCTGTGCAAAATCTTCCCCCCCTACCAGGCTCAGGTGCAGGGGCTCTTAGCGAGCTTGACGTCCTATTGACGTCCTCTGTGCGGCACTGACAGTGAGCAGCTGCCGACACTGCTCACAGTCAATGCAGTGCAGAGGACGTCAAGCCCGCTAAGAGCTCTTGCACCTGAGCCTGCTGGCCAGGTAAGAACAACAACAGGGACGGGAAGGAAGGGGAAAAGTGATGTGGCACAGAAGGTAACAAAAGGGGGGGGATGCTTTGGCACATGGGGAATAAGTGGCATTGGGGGTGTGTGTGCGCGCACGCATGATGTTGGCAGCGGATGTAAAGAAGCAGGAGGCTGCTGTTTAAACAGCAGTCTTCTGCTTATGTGTTTGGGGGGGGGGGGGGGGGCAGCGTGGGCCAGGGCCTCCTTTGAGCCTGAGCCCCTTACTAGAGGAATTGGTTGTACGCCCCTGACAGCGGCCCAGTGTACCAGGTAGGGATGGCACATAAGCCTGGTTGTCCGTTATTGGGAGTGTTTTGCTCACTAAGGGCAAGTCCGTGTCTGCTATTGGGAGTGTCCCCTAGTTGGAGGGTGCAAATACATTAACACTTATAGGACTATGCAAGGGAATAAAAAAACTGTCCGCTATTGGGGGGTGTCCACTAAGGGAGATTTTACTGTATATGTGTGTGTGTATTAAAAAAAGTAAAAAATAAAAAAAGCTAAATATTATTTTAATGTACAATTAAAAACAAAACAGGAGACCCACAAGCCCTGATAATAGGGAGAATATATTTCAATTACGCACAATAGTCTTTACGATGATGCTTAAAGGGGTACTCCGGTGGAAAACATTTTTTTTAATCAACTGGTGACAGAAAGTTAAACAGATTTGTAAATTACTTCTATTTAAAAATCTTAATCCTTCCAGTACTTATCAGCTGCTGTTTAACAAAGAGGAAGTCTATTTCTTTTTTAATTTCTTTTCTGTCTGACCACAGTGCTCTCTGCTGACACCTCTGTCCATGTCAGGAACTGTCCAGAGTAGGAGCAAATCCCCACAGCAAACCTCTCCTGCTCTGGACAGTTCCTGACATGGACAGAGGTGTCAGCAGAGAGCACTGTGATCAGACAGAAAATAAATTAAAAAAGAAAAGAACTTCCTCTGTATTTTACAGCAGCTGATAAGTACTGGAAGGATTAAGATTTTTTTAATAGAAGTCATTTACAAATCTGTTTAACTTTCTGTCACCAGTTGATTTAAAAAAAAATAAAATGTTTTCCACCAGAGTACCCCTTTAAGGACAGTGGTCTCCAAACTCTGACCCCCAAAACCCCCCGCGATGTTGCAAAACAAGCAGTTGGCTGTCCGGGCATGCTGGGAGTTATAGTTTTGCAACATCTGGAGGTCCACAGTGTGGAGACCTTTGCTTTGGATTGGCGCGAGGCTCAGATGTCGCACAAAGCTCTGTACAGGTCACATAGGACAGAAGTCTGTGTCTTATCTCAGTATTCTCTCTCCAATGATGCATTGTTTAGGCTGAACATGGCATTTCTGCATTCAGAACAAAGCGCATCCTCCGCTGGTTGCTAAGCAATGGCCCCGATGCCAACGAGAGTTGTGATTAAAGAGTACGTCTTTGGCAAGCCTTCCCTTTCCACATCTGATCAAGTTACAATTATGGATCAAATCCCGGTCGACTCTCATTTAACGCAATTAAGGAATAAACCGCGGTACAAAAGTTAAAAAAAAGTTCTCCGCCTCACCAGTTAAAGGGACAGTGAACCCAGATACCAATCGGAGAAAACATTACACTGTCTCCCAGCTGTACTATGAGGCAGCACTCCAGGAATTTTTTATTCAGGTTTATATAATACAACATAGACTATAATTAGAGAATAATTAAGAGGTTCTTGTGTATGCCTTTTGTTTACCTGTTTTAGCTCATGTGGCAGGCATGGGTTTGCAGCTATACTTCGCAATTGCACGAGAAAGCGCAATTCCATCACTGAAATGATTTCCTGATGCTGCCTACATTTCCCATCAGTCCTCTGGCTTTGCAGAGAGGGGGACACGGGCAGAGGGGCAAGAGGGGAATGGGCAGAGGGCCAGAGAGACCGACCGAGAGACAGAGGCAGACCGACCGAGAGACAGAGGCAGACCGACCGAGAGACAGAGGCAGACCGACCGAGAGACAGAGGCAGACCGACCGAGAGACAGAGGCAGACCGACCGAGAGACAGAGGCAGACCGACCGAGAGACAGAGGCAGACCGAGCGAGACCGACAGAGGCAGACCGAGCGAGACCGACAGAGGCAGACCGAGCGAGACCGACAGAGGCAGACCGAGCGAGACCGACAGAGGCAGACCGAGCGAGACCGACAGAGGCAGACCGAGCGAGACCGACAGAGGCAGACCGAGCGAGACCGACAGAGGCAGACCGAGCGAGACCGACAGAGGCAGACCGAGCGAGACCGACAGAGGCAGACCGAGCGAGACCGACAGAGGCAGACCGAGCGAGACCGACAGAGGCAGACCGAGCGAGACCGACAGAGGCAGACCGAGCGAGACCGACAGAGGCAGACCGAGCGAGACCGACAGAGGCAGACCGAGCGAGACCGACAGAGGCAGACCGAGCGAGACCGACAGAGGCAGACCGAGCGAGACCGACAGAGGCAGACCGAGCGAGACCGACAGAGGCAGACCGAGCGAGACCGACAGAGACAGCGAGCGAGATCGAGAGACAGCGAGCGAGATCGAGAGACAGCGAGCGAGACCGACAGACAGCGAGCGAGACCGACAGACAGCGAGCGAGACCGACAGACAGCGAGCGAGACCGACAGACAGCGAGCGAGACCGACAGAGACAGCGAGCGAGACCGACAGAGACAGCGAGCGAGACCGACAGAGACAGCGAGCGAGACCGACAGAGACAGCGAGCGAGACCGACAGAGACAGCGAGCGAGACCGAGACAGCGAGCGAGACCGAGACAGCGAGCGAGACCGAGACAGCGAGCGAGACCGAGACAGCGAGCGAGACCGAGACAGCGAGCGAGACCGAGACAGCGAGTGAGACCGAGACAGCGAGCGAGACCGAGACAGCGAGCGAGACCGAGACAGCGAGCGAGACCGAGACAGCGAGCGAGACCGAGACAGCGAGCGAGACAGAGACAGCGAGCGAGACAGAGACAGCGAGCGAGACAGAGACAGCGAGCGAGACAGAGACAGCGAGCGAGACAGAGACAGCGAGCGAGACAGAGACAGCGAGCGAGACAGAGAGCCAGACAGACAGAGAGCCAGACAGACAGACAGCCAGACAGACAGACAGCCAGACAGACAGAGAGCCAGACAGACAGACAGACAGAGAGAGAGGGGGACACACAGACAGAGGGGGAGAGAGAGAGGGGGAGAGAGACACAGAGAGATGTGTGGGGGTGGAGTTTGATCACTGCACCTGGTCACCTATTCAGGCTACTTGTGCTGGAGTTTGATCCACCCGATGTACTCCGGGGAAGTCAACTTAAGTCTTGGGTGCCAAACCCTGGTACAATAATGGGGTGCAGTGTTTGATCCCTGCTATACGGCACTGTGCATTCATACCATTTTATAACATATAAACATATATGGATCGGGATCTCTCTAGGGATTCCCCCAGTCCAATGTACTGTGCACCTATTCCTACTCTTCATCAAATTACATGTTGTTGTCTGTGCTTTATGACATCCCTGGAGGACACAACAATGTATCTGGAAGGTTCCTGTTCATCAGGGATATTGATTGACAGATCAATAACCACAGGAAGCCATAAGTTAATGTTGCTAAGATGATGACCTGTTTTAGAAGAAATTACACAAACTACATAATATTACACTGACATAAGTGGCCAGGCCTCTGCGTGTCACCCCCGGGAGGTCGGCACCTAGAGGAATAACCTATATCCAATGCATATACAATCTATGCTGACTAATTAATGCTTTAAAGGTGGGGGGAAGAGACCATAGGGACCTTTATGCCTTAGGGCCGCACACATCATAAAAAGCTATTTACAAATACTATCCGAGATGACCGTCTCAAAGGAAAACTGGTTAAAAAACAACCTGAACAGTGTTTCCCTACCAGGGTGCCTCCAGCTCTTGCAAAAATACAACTCCCATCATGCCCGGACAGCCAAAAGCAGTGGCTGTGAATGTGCACCGCAGCATCATTCATTTGGGGGGAGTCCAAGCGGTGGGACCCACCACCATTAAGATACTTAGAACCTATTCTGTACATAATTATAATATCAGGATAACCCCTTTAACAACACAGGGTCACAGTCCGGGTGTATAAAGTGAACTTCCTACCCAGTGAGTACCGGCTGCCACCAGCAGCTAGGAGTCGCTGCTAATGAGTGATGGCTGAATTTTCAGAAATTAATTCTTTAGATGCCGCAATCAAAGTCGAATGTGGCATCTAAAGTGTAAAAAAAAAGCATTACTGGTTGCATAGAGGGGTTGATCGGGACCCCCCCACAAAAAAATTGTGGGCGTTTCTGAGAAATCGTAGTTTAAAAATACTGTCAGGACCTCGTTTAGTAGCCACTGGGGTGGTTCTGGCGGCTCCTCTCCACTCTGCAAGAGCTGTGGGACACGCCGCTCCCTATCTGTGTATAGGGAGAGGAGTGTCACACAGCGTATGCAGGGCGATCAGCTTGCCGGCGCGATCAATGGGCCGGCGCTGTGGTGTTACAGTCACGGAAGCCTGTGGCTTCCGTGATTGTGACGCCACACCCCCTCCATTCATGTCTATGGGAGGGGGCGTGACGGCTAGTACACAGCAATCACGCCTCCTCCCATAGATAGTGAATGGAGGGGGCATGGTGGCTGTGATCGCCAGTCATCCGCCAAGGAGTGGCGTTCGCTCTATGCACTGGATGAATGGGGTGACGCAGCGGAGATCGCGGGGTGACGCAGCGGAGATCGCGGGGTGACGCAGCGGAGATCGCGGGGTGACGCAGCGGAGATCGCGGGGTGACGCAGCGGAGATCGCGGGGTGACGCAGCGGAGATCGCGGGGTGACGCAGCGGAGATCGCGGGGTGACGCAGCGGAGATCGCGGGGTGACGCAGCAGAGATCGCGGGGTGACGCAGCAGAGATCGCGGGGTGACGCAGCAGAGATCGCGGGGTGACGCAGCGGAGATCGCGGGGTTCCCCAGTGACCAGATCCCCGTGATCAGACGCGTTATGTGTATCATATAACGTGTCTAGCGGCAGAGTACCCCTTTAAGGGGAGCTACAGAAGTACCCATTAGCCCTGTGTGGGATCATTTTCTACAGCGATGGCCTGTGCCCTCATATGATGGGGACTTATCGGCAGTCTCAGGGTTCACAGACTTATTTTCCAACCTTTAGTATCAGACTCAATTCATTAGGTCTGAAATTATTCTCCATAAATACATTTTATTTCAGAAGAGAAGCAGTTCTGTGTGATCGCTCAGCGGGGAGGAGAGGCAGAACTAAAGGGATATTAAAGATATGAAGGCATCAGCTAAATACTTGGCACATCTGAGGTTATAGCTATTACACCATCTGACAGCGATACGGTTAAAACAAAGGAGCGGATTCAATGGTCATCTGTGATTGCAGTAAGCCATGTGACGGAAACTAGGGCAACCCCATCCATTCAGAACACCTAAGGGCCAAGTCATCCTAAACACTTCAAATGTCTGGCACACTAATGTTGCCAAGACCACCCCCCCAATATCCAGGGGCAAGCCTGACTGTAATATTCAATTCTCCCTCAGCTAGTGGGTATAGCCTAACATCTATGATGGCTCCTATACACACTGCACACACAGAATAAGGGAATCACACTCTTTTATATCTCCATGTATAACCTAAGAAGCAGTATGGAGGACATCATAGAGCAGTAGTAACGAGTCTAAGCTGTGAATCAAGCCCTAGGGTGAGATCTAATACACAGCTGTCTTTGCAGTCTCTCTGAACTCATGTGTTTGTAACCTGATGCCTCAGTGAGCTGCTAGTCTGTAAAAAGAGGATGGAATTGAGCAGTTTTTTCTCCCCAGAGTGAATGAAGGTTTAGTGGGCGGCGGAGGGAAAAGAGACAGATAAGAGGATAAAGGAAGCATTTTTCTCTGATAAGACATATAACAAAGGTCCTTATACAAGTTGTACTACTAGTATGCTAAGTCTATTGACCATTTAAACAGTTTGCATAAACATAAATTTAGGAAATGACCAACACATCTTAAATAGGCACTGTTCGATCCAAAAACTTTTTATATGTTGTTACTGACAAAAAATCACCTTTTGTAAAATGGTTGTTTACAAAATGTTGAACATTTCATAAAGAAAACGGCTCCTGAAAAGCCCACCTCTAGGGGTCCCCATACCTCCTGAACACTTACCAGTCCTGCAGCAGTATCAGGCTTGTCCGTGAGTCATGGACAAGGCTGCATGAGCAGGCGCACCAATCACCTCCTACCACCACAAGGGAGGACATGCCCCCTCCCATCACTACAAGGTAGGGTCAAGCCCCCTTCCACCACACACCAATCATCTCCCACCACCACAAGGAGGGACAGGCCCCCTCCCACCACACACCAATCACCCCCCTCCCCCAAGGAGGGACACGCCCCCTTCACTTGAGAGGATTTCTAACACTGTGAGCTAATAAAAAGATGGATTTTTATAATAAATATAGGTTATAAAGACATAAAAATTAGATTTACATGGTCAGGATTAGGTACTGAGTAACATTTATTTTTGTGGCATCTGACAGGTTCGCTTTAAGCTTAGAAGGGGGCCAATACTTACTCTGGTCGACAGATCACCAGATCCCCCTTGTTGGTACCATAAGCTAATCCCAGGCCAGGCTCGGGTAGCCAACGAGCTGAATTGATGCTGACATGTCTCCTCTGATCCGCAGGCATAGGATATAGCACATTGAAGACACGCTAGAGGGGAAATAAAGAACAGTCAGTACAATAACTATATGGTTTTCTGAATCAAAGAAGGGAACATTTTTATGGAATGAATAAAAAAAAAAGGTACAAAAAAATTGACATGTTAAATGGACACTAGTAATTTAAATGGAAACTGTGTATTCATTTCCCCTGTGATGGCGCTGCTGGGGAACAGAATACTTGCTGATCACTGAGGTTCCAAGAAGCAATAACAACCAATATGGCTGCCACTGCAGCTCCCATACAGAGAGACAGCCACTAAGCTTCCCTAGAAGTGCAAACCCACCTAGCTATCGATCAATTCAGCAACAATAGATTCTTAAAGTCTACCTTTTATTTCAGGGGAATTGTCAGGATAAGCCCCCTGTGTGTACATAGCACTATTTCTTATCATTATTTAACTCATATATAGCATTTTTACCCCATTTCTGCTCTGCAGGGTCCATCTCTAGCTTTCAGTTCTCTCAGAGCTGGTGGGCAGAACCTTATGTCTATGATGTCTCCCCATACACTGCACACACAGAGGAGGAGATCCTGTACTTCTATGTCTCTATACACTGTACACACACAGAGGAAGAGATCCTGCACTTCTATATCTCTATACACTGTACACACAGAAGAGGAGATGCTGCACTTCTATATCTCTATACACTGTACACACAGAGGAGGAGACGCTGCACTTCTATATCTCTATAAACTGTACACACAGAGGAGGAGATCCTACACCTCTATATACTGAACACACAGACGAGGAGATCCTGCACTTCTATGCCTCTATACAATGTACACAGAGGAGGAGATCCTGCACTTCAATGTCTCTATACACTATACACACAGAGGAGGAGATCCTGCACTTCTATGTCTCTATACACTGTACACACAGAGGAGGAGATCCTGCACTTCTATGTCTTTATACACTGTACACACAGAGGAGGAGATCCTGCACTTCTATATCTCTATACACTGTACACAGAGGAGGAGATCCTGCACTTCTCCTCTGTGTACAGTGTATAGAGATATAGAAGTGCAGGATCTCCTCCTCTGTGTACAGTGTATAGAGATATAGAAGTGCAGGATCTCCTCCTCTGTGTACAGTGTATAGAGATATAGGAGATCCGGCACTTCTATATCTCTATACACTGTACACAGAGGAGGAGATCCTGCACTTCTATGTCTCTATACAGTGTACACACAGAGGAGGAGATCCTGCACTTTTATGTCTCTATACACTGTACACAGAGGAGGAGATACTGCACTTCAATGTCTCTATACACTGTACACACAGAGGAGGAGATGCTGCACGTCTATGTCTCTTTGCACTGTACACACAGGAGGAGATCCTGCACGTCTATGTCTCTATACACTGTACACAGAGGAGGATATGCTGCACTTCTATTTCTATACACTGTACACAGAGGAAGAGATCCTGCACTTCTATGTCTCTATACACTGTAAACACAGAGGAGGAGATCCTGCACTTCTATGTCTATACATTGTACACACAGAGGAGGAGATCCTGCACTTCTATGTCTCTATACACTGTACACACAGAGGAGGAGATCCTGCACTTCTATATCGCTATACACTGTAAACACAGAGGAGGAGATCCTGCACTTCTATGTCTCTATACACTGTACACACAGAGGAGGAGATCCTGTACTTCTATATCTCTATACACTGCACACACAGAGGAGGAGATCCTGCACTTCTATGTCTCTATAGACACAGCCTAAACAACAAAAGCAGCATGGAAGGCATGATAAAGCAGCATATGTTACTTACAGAGTTGTCTCTTTGCTGTCTCTTAGCAGCTTTTGTGTTTTACCTCCCATATACTTTTATTGCTTGCAATTTGACCTAGGAGTTAACAGTAGGCTGCGTTTTTGTCTAATAGGATATTAACTTGTACTATTGATTTATGCAAAGTTTGCTGTAACGACAGTGTCTATTTAAAGGGGATCTGTCAGCAGGTTTTTAGGGTAGAAAGCAAGGGCATGACTGTATAAGGCATTTGACCTGAATCTGTACAGACTAATGAGAGGTATGTACGGATTCAGGGTCAAAAACCCTATACAGTCATGCCCTTACTTTATACCCTTCAAACCCACTTACAGATCTGCAGTTCAGGAGCCTAGGAAAGTTGGTTGACGGCTCTATGCAAGCTATGATAATGTTAATTTTGGTCACCTAGCTTTCCCCACAAACAGATTGCTTGACCACGACGACACATTGTGTTCACAGGGTCATCTGATGGTGCTAGATGGAAATGCCCTTTAAACATCATAACCCAGTACAGCTAATAAGTTTCCATCAAGTACACAGGCTTAGCATGGGGGCTGCTAATCTCTGTAAGAGCAGTGAGTGGCGCGTAACGTGGTGATCCCCCAGCCACGGAAATACCCGTCTGTTGAGCGTCACCTCTCTGGCGTTATCTATCTTAAGAGCGGGGGATTGGAGGCAATGTGGTATTGACAGATAAGCCATTAAGGCATCATAAAGATGAATCAATGGCAGCAATAGGATACTGGAATCCGCAGGAGGTGCGCTGGTTAAAAGACGTTTATTGACATTCGGTGATTTCAAGTGACAGGGGGTCTTGCAATTACGATATGACGTCAATCCCGCGCCGGAACCTCCCGGGCCTACGAAAACAGACACTTTCACCTGTCCAGCTCAAGATATCTATGTCTTAAAGCTCAAGATTGTCTCTCTCCCCCCCCCCCCCCCCCAAATTACATTGTATTCGATTTGTCTTGTTCCTAAATCAACGCGAAAGATGACTAACAGAGAACCTACCTCTATGATCTTTAATGGGTTAACTGTTCGAACGGCCATAACAATCCCTGCCCCCCACATAAACATGTATGTGAATGAAATGCAGTCCAGGCATGTGTACCACCCAGGTAAATCCCTACTATGGCTTATGTCAGTGTTTTCCAACCAGGGAGCCTCCAGCTGCTGCAAAACTACAACTCCCAGCATGCATGGACAGCCGAAGGCTGTCCAGGCATGCTGGGAGTTGTAGTTTTGCAACAGCTGGAGGCACCCTGGTTAGGAAACACTGGTTTATGTTTTGTTCGACTCGGCTATTCATCTGAATGGGCTCCATATAATACCAAATTTTCCTCGCTGGTCGCCGTCACCTTTTCTGGCAAAATTTGCGTGTTTGCCAGGAGTGGGTACAAAGGTGATTTGCTGGTCACGCCAAGTGCAGTACGACTACAGCTTTAAATGCAATAGTGATCACACCACAAGTCCTAATGGGGAAACTCCAGTACTAAACTAATTATTCTCTATGCACCCACCTAAATCTACACCCCCCAACTCTCCTGGTGCACAAAGCGGTTTTGAGCACCGCACGAAGCGGAGGTCGACGCGCCGCTTCTATGCATCTCTATGGGAGAGCCAGAGACACACGAGCGCTGCATCTTCGGCTCTCCCATAGAGACGCATGGAGGGGGCGTGTTCACCATCATCCTGTGCGGTGGTCGACACCACTCCATGCACAAGGAGAGCAGGGCAGAAGATACCGTGTGGAGGAGGGGGGGTTACAGCGGTCAGACCCCCTACAATCAGACACTTATTCCCTATCCTCAGTATAAAGGAATAAGTAGTTAAAGTGTACCTCTCTTCAAATGAACTTTTGATACATTTTAGATTAATGAATGTTGAATAACTTTCCAATAACATGTTAATGAAAAATATGCTTCTTTCTATTGTACTTTTCCCGATCAGTCCTGTCAGCAAGCATTTCTGACTCATGCTGGAGTCCTAAACACTCAGAGCTGCCAGCCTGCTTTGTTCACAGCCAAACGGGCTGTGAACAAAGCAGGCTGGCAGCTCTGAGTGTTCTCCTTTGTGAACAAAGCAGACTGGCAGCTCGTAGTGTTTAGGACTCCAGCATGAGTCTGAAATGCTTGCTGCCAGGACTGGTAGGGAGACCCCTAGTGGTCATTTCTTCAAAGTGGAAAATTTAATAGAAAGAAGCATATTTTTTAATAACATGCAATTGTAAAGTTATTCTGCATACATTAATCTATAATATATCAAAAGTTTTTTTGATGAGAGGTACCCTTTAAAGGGGTACTCCAGTGGGAAAAAAAAAAATCTAAATCATCTGGTGCCAGAAATGTAAACAGATTTGTAAACTACAAGTGAAAAATGTAATCCTGCACTCAACTCACCGCATGGGTACCGACTATTCTGCTCCTTCTCCTGGATCCTCCGTCCGCTCAGAGGTGAATGCCGGCGGTTTCGCGCACAGTGATGATGCATCATCACTGTGCGCGAAACTGCCGGCAGTCGCCTCTGAGCGCCCCACGCCATGGAAGTCTGTTGAGCGGACGGAGGATCCAGGAGAAGGAGCAGAATAGTCGGTACCCATGCGGTGAGTGCAGGATTACATTTTTCACTTGCATTGCACTTTATGATTCTGGTTATCATTTGTCCTAGCACCGTCGAGGGACCCATTTACGCCTATAGATCCACTGCCGGTATCCTTTATTGTTCTATTTAAATTGGTAGCATTACTTACCTCACAGTAGGGCCACTTGGACCTTTCTTCTTCTTGTTTATAGATTTGTAAATTACGTCTATTTAAAAATCTTAATTCTTCCAGTACTTATCAGCTGCTGTATGCTCCACAGGAAGTGGTGTAGTTCTTTCCAGTCTGACCACAGTGCTCTCTGCTGACACCTCTGTCCATAAACAGGAACTGTCCAGAGCAGGAGATGTTTGCTATGGGGATTTGCTCCTGCTGTGGACAGTTCCTGACATGGACAGAGGTGTCAGCAGAGAGCACTGTGATCAGAAAGAAAAGAAATTCAAAAAGAAAAGAACTTCCTGTGGAGCATAGAGCAGCTGATGAGTGCTGGAAGGATTAAGATTTTATAATAGAAGTAATTTACAAATCTGTGTAACTTTCTGGCACCAGGTTATAAAAAATAAATAAAAACGTTTCCACCGGAGTTCCCCTTTAAACAGAAAATGCACTTGAAACCCCACACGAATAGGATATATTCTAAAAATGGTCCAGGTAAGTTAACTGATCTTTGGACAGGCAGATATGTAAAAAAAAAAAATAGCCTTGGCGGGGGTCCGTGACATCAAACCCAAGAACGAAGGGCTGTCGCCCTCCAACAAGCATCATGCTATCCCAATCAGGACAATAGAAGTGCCACCACTATAGCTTGAAGGTGTTTACAAGATATTCGGCCGCTTATACATTGAGCACGATTCTAAAACAACATACATTGGCTTCCTCTAGTTTTATCATTTCGTGCTGTCTATTCAGGAGATTTGGAGATCCGTATCAATAAAAGATATATCGGGATAAGATATGTACAAATTATCAGGACCACTTCATTCATTCTGGGCACTGTTCTGGAGAATGGGGTGGGCAGCAGACAGTCCCGCCGCAATCTTAGACTCTATACTGTGTATAAGGATAGGATATGAATACATCTTTAAGTGAGGGGTCACATTACTAATCCAGTGACTATTCGTGTGGCACCAACACTGAAATAACTGGGTGGTTTTAAAGTGTACCTGTCGTCAAATTTTTATTTTTTTATATAGTGTAGATAATACTATTATTATATGTATATTTGCAATATACATTGGTTAAAAAAAGGTGTATATTTTTGTCCCTGCAGCTATTGCCTGTGTGTCTCATTGAGGAGTCCAAATAAAGGAAGTGAGGGTGGACAAGCGGGGCTCTGTGCACCGAGGACAAGCGGGGCTCTGTACACCGAGGACAAGCGGGGCTCTGTGCACCGAGGACAAGCGGGGCTCTGTGCACCAAGGACAAGCGGGGCTCTGTGCACCGAGGACAAGCGGGGCTCTGTACACCGAGGACAAGCGGGGCTCTGTACACCGAGGACAAGCGGGGCTCTGTACACCGAGGACAAGCGGGGCTCTGTACACCGAGGACAAGCGGGGCTCTGTACACCGAGGACAAGCGGGGCTCTGTACACCGAGGACAAGCGGGGCTCTGTACACCGAGGACAAGCGGGGCCCTGTACACCGAGGGCAAGCGGGGCCCTGTACACCGAGGGCAAGCGGGGCCCTGTACACCGAGGGCAAGCAGGGCTCTGTACACCGAGGACAAGCAGGGCTCCGTACACCGAGGACAAGCAGGGCTCCGTACACCGAGGACAAGCAGGGCTCCGTACACTGAGGACAAGCAGGGCTCCGTACACTGAGGACAAGCAGGGCTCTGTACACTGAGGACAAGCAGGGCTCTGTACACTGAGGAAAAGCAGGGCTTTGTGCACTGAGGCTCTATGACATGCCCCTGGCCAACACATCAGGATGATTGACAAGCCAGGAGCCTGCACAGAGCCCTCCCTCACTTCCTGTATTTGGTCTCCTCACATAGACAAACAGGCAATAGCTGCAGGAACAGCATTTTTTCACCCAAAAATATACACATTTTTTAAACAAATATATATATATATATATATATATATATATATATAGGTATTATCTACATTATATAAAAAGTTTTTGTTGACGACAGGTACACTTTAAGGCTCCTACATGATCCGCACTCATCAAAAAGCACCCCAACGTAGGTGATGCCATGTTCTCGTGGCCACTGGAGGCAGTTCCATCACATTTGGGAGCACAGCGATGGGGTCTTCCGTACGACAGTACCGCTTCAGACGGCCCCAGTGTTCATTACGAGCGTCCAAAAAAGTGCCCTCCTTATATACAGGTAAGGATCGAAAACTCCATTCCCGTAAGTATTAACTCCACGTGAATGTTTTTCTTAAAGCTGCTTTTACAGGCCGCCAACTGCGCCATCCGTCAGTTTGTAACCTGCGTGCTTCTCGTGTAGACAAGCTCCCCGGAGAGCGTTCAAACTCGCATTGCCAATAAAAGCCTGTTCACGCAGCCCTACCGCTGAGGTCGCCCGTGTCATCATTACCGAGGAAGCAGCTTTTAATCGCATGACACCGTTCTACAGATAAAATTAACAAGATCGGCCCCAGAGAAGAGATAATGAGCGGCGACGGCCCGAGCGTTAATCCTTCTGCTCATCCCCTCTGCAAAACACGCTTGCAGCGTCTCTTCTTTAGAGACATCGCGCAGCCGAATGTGCTCCGCGCCATCCCGGCCAGGGGCATTGCCTTAAACCTTGTTCCTGATGCCAACCCAATCCTATCTCTATCGCCGCACCTTGGTGCGTGCCCTGCAGCGCTCAGAGCTATTCTGGATGAGCACCCACCCACACAGCAGAGAACTCTCTGTAATGCTCCTTGGTGTATACAGCGTGCTCCTGAGGCTGAACCTGAAACCCCCTCCCCCCCCCCCCCGTATTATACAGCTGACCTGTTGACAGTGACTGGCTGAACAGATGCTCCATGACCCAAAAGATAAACTATCCACGGAAAAGGGCTACTGAATATCTGCAAAAACATTTTGCCGTACTTTAAAGGTGTATTCTCATCTCCAAAAGTGATCTCCTATCCACAGAATAGAACACCGGTCTCCAATCTGTAGGAAAACTACAACTCCCAGCATGAACGGACAGCCGTTGGCTGTCCGTGCATGCTGGGAGTTGTGGTTTTCCAGCAGCTGGATTTCCACAGTGTGGAGACTACTGAAATTGGAGAAGAGTAGCTAAATTTTGTGGGGTGGTCCAACAGCTGGGACCCCCACCGATCATGAGAATGGAGGTCAGTTATCCTCGGAATGAGTGTAGCAGCAGTGCGCTTGCGCTCCATCTGTTCTCTATGGGGCTTCCAAACACTTCCCAAAGAGAATAAATAAAATAAATAAAAATGAATGCATGCAAATGCACGCTCATAAAAAAACATGAATATGGAGGTCAATTATCCTCAGAATGCGCGGCTAGAGCTAGTGTGCATGCGCGGCTAGAGCTTCATTCATTCATTCATTCGCTATGGGGCGTCAAATAGGAATTAATTATAAAAAATGAATGACTGCAAATGCTCATTCATGAAAATGGAGGTCAATTATCCTTCAAGTGAATGGAGCGGCAGTGCGCATGCGCGGCTAGTGCTCCATTCATTTTCTACAGGGCTAAACATTACCCATAGAGACTAAATGAATGCAAAAGCGCAATGGGGAAAATAAGGTAAACTACCCTTAAATGGGTACTCCGCTGAAACATTTTACTCCTATCCAAAAGATAGGAGAAGAGATGTTAGATCGTGGGGGTCCTGCCGCCGGGGACCCCTACGATCTCTGCTGCGGCACTCCGCTCAGTGCCCGATGACTGGCGATGCCAGTCGCCACTAGCCATCATGCCCCGTCCCATAGACATGAACGAGGGGGCGTGGCATAGGGATGTTAAGAGCAGAGTACCCCTTTAAAATTAATGGAGTAGCAGTGTGCATGGCAGCTAGAGCTCCATTCATTCTCTATGGGGCTTCTAAACATTCCTCAGAGAATGGATGAATGCAAAAGCGCACTGATGAAAACGGAGGTCAATTATCTTTTGAATAAATGGGGCGGAAGTGCGCATGCGCGACTAGTGCACCATTAGTTCTCTATAAGGCTTCTAAACATTCACCATAGAGAATGAATGCAAACGCGCACACATGAAAATGAAGTAAATTATCCGTAAAATGAATGGAGCAGCAGTGCGCATGGCAGCTAGAGCGCCATTCTCTCTCTATGGGGCTTCCAAACATTCCTTATGGAGAATTAATGCAAATGCGCACTTATGAAAACTGAGCTCAATTATCATTCGAATGAATGTAGCGGCAGTACGCATGCACAGCTAGTGGTCCAGGTCTTTATGGGGGCTTTCAAACATTTTCCATATCGAATGAACCAATTGCAAATGTGCACTCATTGGATTGGAGACCAAATAATCTTCGAATGAATAGAGCAGCTGTGCGCATGCGCGGGTAGTGCTCAGTTTGTTCTCTATGGGGCTTTCAAACATTACTTAGAGAATGAATGATTGCAAAAGTGCACTCATAAAAAACATGAAAATGGAAGTCAATTATCCTCTGAAAGGAACGCAAGTGCGCATGCGCAGCTAGTGCTCCGTTCATTCTTTGTGGGACTTCCAAACCATTGGCCATAGAAAACTATGTACTAGCAGCAAATAACACACTGCTGCTCCATTCATTCTGAGGATAATTGACCTCTGTTCTCAATATCTGAGGAGGTCCCCCCCCCCTACAGATTAGCTGCTACTTTTGATATTGGAATCACTTTGCCTTTAAGTATATGGGGAAGATGCATCAAGCTGTTTTACAAGAGCACACCTCTCAGAATAATCTATTTTCTGCAGCCTCCGCTAGAATTGGCCTTTAAGTCCGCGCAGAACATTAGGAGCCTCCCCATTGACTGTAGTGCAATTCCAAAAAAATTATCCGCCTCGGAAATTCCGCAACAGAACGTCTGAGTGCAGAGAGCAGTAGAATCCCACTGAAAACAATGGGAGGCTGCTGCAAGCGAAATTCCACTTCGAATTATTTTGAATGGAATTTCCATTGTGGGCATGGGCCCCAAGAAGCTGCGCTCTGATTGGCTGCTATGGGCAGCAAAGAGAATCTTATAAGACAGAAGGATAAACCTCCCCCTATACGTTTAAAGGGGCATTCCAGCCGAAAACATCTTCTCCCCTATCCAAAGAATAGGGTATAAGAGGTCTGATCGCAGGGGGGGGGGGGGGGCGCTGCTGGGGACCCACCACGATCTCTGTGCAGCACCCGCATTATATGCCAGGCTGCTGCTCAAGTCTCGGAAACCTCTTTGTTTCTGGGACTGGAGACGTGACATCACGCCACACTACGCCCCCTCCATTTATGTCTATGGGAGGGGCGTGACGGTAGTCACGCTCCCTCCCATAGACATGAATGGAGGGGGCGTGGTTGGGTGTCACGAGGGGCGTGGCCAGCTGCAGGCTCCCCACGATCAGACATCTTATCCGCTATCCTTTGGATAGGGGATAAGATGTCTTTGGCAGGAATACCCCTTTAAAGTAAAGGTGGAGGACCTTTCTAAAAGGCTATAATGCTAATACTCAGGCTTATCATTTTGCCTTTTTCTGCTTTGTCTTGTCAAGATCATCACGCAGTTCCGGACTCAGATTTTTGGAATTTCCGATTATAAGATGCAGGTTCTCCCGAAATTCAGGAATGCGGCCTGTAAATCCTTCGAGGTGATAAAGATCATCTACATTATCTGCCACAGATTATGTGCTGTTAGTAGAGATCCAACACTGCGCCAATCCTCTGAACAGACAATCTCCATTATGAACTCGTAACATCCCAGGACCATAGAGGTAAAATGTCGTGATGGTCACATGATCAGCTCCGCCACCCACCTTGTATCCGCATCACTACCCAACATACACGTGCAATATGGAAAACTGGCAGAGAAGGCGGCAGAACACGGGAGCTGATGATTTAATGAGGATTTTTGTAATTGTGATAATTTAGGACTAAACGCCAACATGCAAACTAATCCCGGATTAAGTCTGTCACAGAAGGAAAAAATATATATAAAGCAGTTCCATAGTGAAAAATGAATAAGGCACTCACCGGGCTGGAGAACATGCGGAACTAGTTTATTGGAAATGATAAAATAGTGTTATGGATAATAGATACAAAATGAAGATCATTCTTCTGAAATGGTGGTTGCATCCTGTACTACGCCCTATGGGACCATCCTCTTTTGGCACAGAGAAAATATGACGCAATGCTTATGTAAACATATTAAACTAACCAATTAGAATGCTTACACCATGTGCTACCCCCTACTGAAGGATATATCTTGTGTGTAAGCAATACAATAAACCGGTGAACCATTTTGACTCAGCCCTGTGTCAATGTGTTTTTCTCCGTGCACGTATTATCTAATTTGGAACAGGACATCAACCTAGAGTGGGCACTTGGAAAGCATCCAATACAATACAAATATACAAACTTCAGTGCAGGACAGACAGACAAACAGCAACAGGACTAACCTGGCGGGTGACTGTGCCGTTACGTGCACAATAGCGCTTCGACTGGCCCTTTAGGGCCAGTCGAAGCGCTATTGTGCACAAAACGGCTAGGGAATGATCCATGGATACCCATCAGCTGTAACATTACAACAACCAGACTAATCCTGTAGAGGTTCCCCTTTTGTGACCAAAACAGCTCTGACCCATCAAGGACTGGACTCCATAGACCTCTAATGGTGTCCTGTGGTTATCAGGCATCAAGGGGCTAACAGCAGATCCTGTAAGGTGTGAGGTGCGGCCTTTAAGAATCGGGATTGCTTTTCCAGCACATCTCATAGCTGATCAATGAGATTGGGATCAGGAGTATTTGGAGGCCAGAGTCACCACCTTGATCTTTGTCAGGTTCCTAATTCCAGAACATAGTCTGCAGTGCGGCCCTGGGCATTATCCTGGTAAAAGAAGCCACTGCCATTAGGGGACCCCTCTGCCATGACGTGGTCTGTATAATGGTTAGGTAGGTGGTTCTTGTCACAGGAACATCCACATGATGACAGGAACCAAGGCTGGTTTTCAGCAGAACATTGCCCATCACACTGCCCATGCCAGTTTGTTATTCCCATTGTGCATCCTGGTGCCTCCTCTGTTACCAGGTAAGTGACGCCACAGACCAGGCTGTCTTCTGCCATTGCTCCTGTTCCGATATTTGCATGCCCATTATAGACACGTTTGGTGACAGACACGAGTCAGCGCTGGTGCTCTGCCCGACCGCTTCTGGAGACACTCTGCCCGACCCCCTTCTGGAGACCCTCTGCCTAGGGCTGGGCGGTATGACCAAATGTGTGTATCACAGCATTTTTGTAACTTTTGGCGGTTCCACAGTATATAACTGTATTAAGTACTGGAAGGATTAAGATTTTTAAATAGATGTAATTTACAAATCTGTTTAACTTTCTGGCACCAGTTGATTAAAAAAATAAAAATAAATCATTTTCCACCGGAGTACCCCTTTAAGGTCCACTTGGCCTACAGCCAAAGTTCCTAACCCCAATGGGTACATGCCATGCTGGGAGTTGTAGTTCTGCAACATGTTAAGGTCCACAGTTTGAAGGCCATTGATTTCAAGCCAAGGTTCTCAACCCCAGTGGGTACATACCATGGTGGGAGTTGTCATTTTGCAACAGCTGGAGGTCCGCAGTTTACGTGCATATGAAACCTATAAAATCTCTATTCGTACGCATTCTCACTTTGGCGCATTTGATAGAAAAGGTCACCGTACCCCTCGGCGTGGGCATCGCTAATAAGCCAACCTGACAGTTGTTAAGAAATATCAATACAGACAATGAAAGAGACAAAAACACAATTACAATGGAGGAATCTCATCTGCTCATTGCTGCGGTCTAGACACAAGTCCGATAATGAGGAGACTATGTGCTGCGACCTACCCCGCGAGTCTCACAATTATGTCTTATTATCCCATGATCAATGCCAAAGTTTATCAACAGCGTATTGCGGTCTCTGCGTGGCTCGGGGCGCCCGTTGATCGAAAGAAAATGAAGTTTTAGTCCAATTAATAACTATTATATTTAAAGAGCAAGTACAAAAGGATGAGAAAACAGCGCCACATCTGTCTGCAAATTGTGTTTGGTATTACAGATTAAAGGGGTACTCCGGTGGAAAACTTTTCTTTTAAATCAACTGGTGCCAGAAAGTTAAACAGATTTGTAAATGACTTCTATTAAAAAATCTTAATCCTTCCAGTACTTATTAGCTGCTGTATGCTCCAGGGGAAGTTGTGTAGTTCTTTCCAGTCTGACCACTGTACTGGAAGGATAAAGATTTTTTTAATAGAAGTAATTTACAAATCTGTTTAACTTTCTTGCACCAGTTCATTTAAAAAAAAATATATATATATGTTTTCTATTAAAGACAATCACTGCCCCTTTTGCAAAATAGAGGGGGGTGTCAAGAATTCAGCACTTTACTTCTGTCACATTACAGCAAGGCACCTGCAGGGACCGGGACATAGGACTGGTAGTCAAAACAAGGAAATGGATTCATCCTCAATATAGCAAAGTGAGGGAGGCTCCAGCCGACATTTACATGGCACAAGCTCAGATTCCTACACAAACAGAGCCGGCCCCCGCATGCTAAGCTTCTACGCTGCCCACCCTGTGTGCCAATTTATTTCTGGCACTGCCATCACAGCGGAGATCTATGAGCAGTGGCTGTGCACAAACTAATGGGGATACCATAAAGGAAAGCAAACAGCCGGGGCGTGAACAGAAAACACAAACTTGGGCAAAGAAGGAAAACAAGTTACGATGTCGGAGAAAAGACAAAGTGCAGGGGTGATCTATAGAGGTGATCCTAGGTGCAAGTCCAGCAAGACGCTGCTCACGTTGGGCGATACTAGGGATGTCCTGATACCATTAAGACCAAGTACGAGTATGGATTTTTTTTTAAGTATTTGCCGATACCAATTACCGATCCTTTTTTCAGTCACGTGACAGTGTTTTTCTATTTTTTTTTCTTTAAAAAGGAAAAAAAAAATGTATTTATTTTTTATTTTTAGAATTTGTTTTAATTTTTTTTTTTAGGGACGATTACATGCAATCTGTAGATTGAATACACTGATCAATGCTATGCCATAAGTATAGCATTGATCAGTGTTATCGGTGTTCCTTTACTATTGCCTGCAGTAAAGAAGTGACGATTGGACGGCACAGAGTACGGTAAGTAACCTCCGGCCGTCTTTTCAGCTGATTGGGACACCGCGATTTCACTGCAGTGATCCCGATCAGCATCACTGAGCTAACCAGCAGTTAAAGGGGTATTCCAGGCAAAAACTTTTTTTTATATATCAACTGGCTCCGGAAAGTTAAACAGATTTGTAAATTACTTCTATTAAAAAATCTTAATCCTTCCAATAGTTATTAGCTTTTGAAGTTTTCTGTCTAACTGCTCAATGATGATTTCACGTCCCGGGAGCTGTGCATGATGGGAGAATATCCCTTGCATGATGGGAAAATATCCCCAAATGAGCTGGACAGCTCCCGGGACGTGAGTCATCAGAAAGCAGTTAGACAGAAAACAGCAACTCAACTTCAGAAGCTAATAACTATTGGAAGGATTAAGATTTTTTTAAATAGAAGTAATTTACAAATCTGTTTAACTTTCCGGAACCAGTTGATATATAAAAAAAAAAGTTTTTGCCTGGAATACCCCATTAACTTCAGGACTTTTAGAAGCCGCGATCAAAGGTTAATGTGGGTCCCGGCTATGACGCACACTCTGCATAGCTCGGGAGTGGGCGCAGGGGAGTTGATCCGTGCGGAAATTGCAGGCGGCTTACCGCACCTGTGACACCTGCCGGCGGGAGTCCCGCTGGCAGGTATCGGATTAGGTTTCAGGGACATTTGCACGAGTACAAATACTCGTGCAAATGTCCAGTATCTGTCCCAATACCCATACCTGTATCGGGACATCCCTAGGCAATACAGTTGCTGAGGCAAACGTACGACGCCCAGCTAATTGTGTGTGTGTGCATAGAACTTGTTGGGCCTCGCAAACTGTATCCCCTAGTGTGAACAGAGTCTCTCCGCACCGATCTGTGCAGAACCGGCAGGAGACAAACGCTGGACTTAGGTGATAACGTTAAAGTGCAAGTCCAGCGTTTGCCTCCTGCCCATTCTGCACAGATCGGTGCAGAAACATTTGGTTCTGATTGGGTGATACAACCATGCCACACCCAGCAAGTTCCAGTTCATCAGAAAAGGGCTCGTGAACGGAACTCGCTTGGCATCGCCCAGTCTGAGCATCGCCCAGTCTGAGCAGAGTCTCTCCGCACGGATCTGTGCAGAACGGGCAGAGACAAAATGTGCTGGACTTGCACTTTAAATGTATCTCCTATCCACAGTGAGCATGTGCGCTGCTCCAGTCACTCTATGCAACGTCTGAACATAGCCAAGTGTTATATCCGGCTTTGTTTGTAGGTCATAGAAAGCGAATGGAGCGGTGGCAGAGCATGCGTGTTGCCATTCTATATACTCAGGGCTCCATTCTCGTGATCAATGGGAGTCCCTGCAGACCATCCGACCAGCTAGTTATTCCCTGTCCTGTGTATAGGTGATAGTGCTGAATCTAAGGGAAATACCTATATGAGAAAAAAAAATCTATTTACTAGATGCCATCCTGTAACATGGATAATTCCTGACGTGCAGCTGGAGGCAACACCAGGATTCCTGACGGGCAGCTGGAGGCAACACCAGGGTCCCTGACGTGCAGCTGGAGGCAACACCAGGGTCCCTGACGTGCAGCTGGAGGCAACACCAGGGTTCCTGACGTGCAGCTGGAGGCAACACCAGGGTTCCTGACGTGCAGCTGGAGGCAACACCAGGGTTCCTGACGTGCAGCTGGAGGCAACACCAGGGTTCCTGACGTGCAGCTGGAGGCAACACCAGGGTTCCTGACGTGCAGCTGGAGGCAACACCAGGGTTCCTGACGTGCAGCTGGAGGCAACACCAGGGTTCCTGACGTGCAGCTGGAGGCAACACCAGGGTTCCTGACGTGCAGCTGGAGGCAACACCAGGGTTCCTGACGTGCAGCTGGAGGCAACACCAGGGTTCCTGACGTGCAGCTGGAGGCAACACCAGGGTTCCTGACGTGCAGCTGGAGGCAACACCAGGATTCCTGACGTGCAGCTGGAGGCAACACCAGGATTCCTGACGTGCAGCTGGAGGCATCACCAGGATGCCTCCAGGTGTTGCAAAACTACAACTCCCAGCATGCCCGGACAGCCAAAGGCTGTCCGGGCATGCTGGGAGTTGTAGTTTTGCAACATCTGGAGGCACCCTGGTTGGGAAGCACTGGGCTATGCTGTTCTATTCCTCTGTTACTCCACCTGGATATGAACGTATAATAGGCAATTGGGTTCTACCATGGTCACCCACCCCCGTCAATGGGGGCGTGTGCTTACAGTCGGACAATGTATTGATGCAATGTACTAATGGACTCCCAGTTGTAAATTAATTAATACATTTCCAGGAGGCATCAAAGAGTAACAAAACAACGTTCTAAGAAAACATGATCCGGAGCTGTTGTTATGGGGGGAAATACTAACTAGCAACAAGGCAAGAAGACAAAAAGGTGTCATGGTGACTTCACAAATAAAGAACTACTCTAGTATCCAAAAGATGAGTTAGGCTGGGTTCACACCAAGTTTATGCAGTACAGATCCCGTATACATTTTCAATTTGAAAACCGTACGGAACCGTATTGAAAACCGTATGCCAAAAGATGCATTAGGTTGTGTCCGTTTTGCATCTTGTACAGTTTGGTCCATTTTCTTCCCGTACCAAAACCGTAGCCCACCGCTCTTTTTGGTCCGGGTGATAAACTGTATTGAAACCGTACACGTTTACGTTTTTTTTAACATGGGAGTCAATGGGAACCATACAGAACTGTATGTGCGTACGGTTCCATTCGGTTTGCACCATCCGGTTTTTTACTTTGCACACCGAAAGTTTTCTTTTCTTGGAATTTTAATCAAACAAGTGAAACTTTATTCATAATGGAGTGAAAAGTGATAAACATATACTTTTTCTTAAAAAATGGATGCAACTGGACATCATTTTTCAAACCGTATAGGAGTTCAAATTTTGATACAGTTTAGTCCGGTTTTGAGGAATCTGTTTTTCATCAAAAACCTGATACGGGAACTGTATTGCAAAAACGTGGTGTGAACCCAGCCTAAAAGAGAGGAGCACAAGCTCAACCCAAATTATGTGCACAGATATGAACTTACTCTCATAGAAGTCTCTCCTCCATGGGGTTTCTGGAGTCGGAAGACTTGAGCCACCATGTGTTCTGTGGAAGGATGTAGCAGGATCCTACGTGAGGCTAGGCCCACCATGACGTATCGGCCCATAGGGGACAAACTCACAGAGATGGCGTTGGGACCTGCAGGAAGAAGAAAATGGTCACCGTGAGAACTCTGCAGACCGAGAAGGTTTCCCAGGTGATCAATGGAGTCTAAAGCATACCAAAACGCTTGGTGAACAGGATTTCTCCCAAGTTGTGTGGGGCCAAAGAATAGACGGCCAAGATGCCCTCATCGGGGAAACCGCGCTGGCTGCTAGGTATAAAAGCGGCAAGGAGCTGCCCGTCAGCAGAGATGTCACAACTGGCATCGTTGTAGATCTTGCAGTTCTGAACAAGCACGTTCGCGGTGGCTGCGGAAACACAAACGTGGGAAACTATAAAAGACCAGACCACGACAGGTGACCTGCAAAAGGAAGGACGAGAAACAATCCCATTGGACACCACGTACCATTGCTGATCTCCGGTAAATCATATTTGGTGAAGTCCCACCACTGCAACCTGTAGGTCGTGTTCGCAATGTTACTGGCCACGGCAGACTGCCCATCTCCGATCACGGCACCTTTAGAAAGAAAGAGCAAAGCAGTGACCATCATGACAAGACATGGATAAATGCTGATTTAGGGTAGGGTCACACGGAGCGCAACCGCAGCGTATTTTACTGCATCCGGGTAGCTCTGTGTGTCTGCTCGTTGCTGAGGAAATCCACTGATATGAGCAGACATAGAGCTACAAGGCGGCAGCAGGAAGTTCGCTCTAGTGACTGCTGTTTGCACATCTGCAGCGTAAAATATGCAGCGGATGTACTCGGTGTGACCCTACCCTAAGGGTGTATTCACATGTACAGTATCCTTATTTGATGCGCAGGATTTGAAGCTGAAGATTTCAATGTAAAGTACTTGACAGTTTCAAATCTGCAGCTTCAAATTCTGCACACTGGATGTTTCTATCCTCCCTGAGCTCGCCTTAGGACACCTGCGTTACGGTTTGACAGGTATACCGCCCCAGTCAAACTCCCCACCTGCAACTGTGCATGTAAGTAGGTCCTTACGGTATATTCACACCAACAGTATCCTGCAAATATTTGATGCTGCCTATTTGAAGCTGCAGAATTATAGTGAAAGCAAATATGCGCAGGCTTCTGGCTGTAGCTAGGCTCCGGCGGCCATCTTCGCAGATGTCTGCGTAAAAGGACACACTTTGGGCTCCTGAGCACCCCACCAATCACCAAGAAGAGTTCTGGGCCCCAACATTTCTGATCAGATCTCTTTGGCTTTCCTTGTAGAGGATCTATAGAAGTCTACAAGACTTTAAAATGAAAGGGGGCAGGGGGAGAGGGGGGGGGGGTCTCATCACCCCGACTCCTCATTGATCAAAACATTTAATATTTGTCAAGTCACTATTTAAAGTCCCTATGACATGCCAAAAGTAAAAAAAAAAAAAATCTTACAAAAAAAACAAAAAATAAAACCTTTATAACAAAATGTTTTATCTGGTTAGAAAATGGTTTATAGTACCTGAAAACCTCATCCAATATAATCACTTAATAAACCAGAACACAATCAGATCGGCGACAAAGAGCGTATTTCCCTGTTTGCATTACACAGTCAACCCATTGATTTCCATAGACAACATGTAATGCTTCATTTCCCCTGGGGTGGCGCTGCAGAGAATTGAACATATGTCCCCTATTGCTCTATGGGAAGGTTTCCCCTAACCAGTGTGCTTCTAGCTGTTGGCTGTCTGGGCATGCTGGAAGTTGTAGTTTTACAACAGCTGGAGGTACACTGGTTAGGGAACACTGCTCTATGGATTAGTATGGATGGCTAGAACTGCGGGGACACGTGTCACCATTCTTGTCACCTCGCCATTTTGGCGGAGTCCGGAATTCGAATTTCTAATGCGGAAATTCCGCAGTGAGGATAATAGGAGGCGGCTGAATGGGCCCTAAAACTGAAACTCCTATCGTGCCCTGACAGCTGGCCTGCTGGGAATTGTAGTTTTGCGACAACTGGGAGGGCTACGGAATCCCATAAACTGTGGTGTATAAAACAAAACAACATTTTTTATAAAAAATAAATAGATTACAAGATAGGATTACAAATAAAGGAAATAAATTAATATAAATGAAAAAAAGAAAGTAAATTAAAATAAATGTATAAATAAAAAAATAAAATAAAGAAATACATAAAAATAAAATAAATTAATAAAAAAATAACTCCAAATAAAAATAAGTAAAATATAAATGAAAAAATAAATGGCATAAAGTAAATAAAAAATATAAAAAAAAATATATAAATACAAACATTGATAAAATTAAAAATTAAACAAAAACTAAAAAATAATTTTTTTTTAAATAAAAAAAAGAAAAATTATTACAAATAAGAAAAAATAAATATAAAAAAATTATATATATATATATATATATATATATATATATATATATAAAATAAATGAAATAAAGAATAAATAAAAATAAATAAAAAAATAAATAAATAATATTTTTTTTATAAATAAAAAATAACTACCAACAACAAATTTATCCTTACATATTATGGACTTACCCTAACCGCTATGGTATATGAACACTTTTAAGGCATGCAATAGAAGTTAGAGCTATGAAAGGGTTACTCCTCGTCTATATCAGGTCACATTTAGTAGATCACTCAGGAGTTTCATGCCCTGAAAATTTTGAAAGGGAACAGACAGGGAGACGGTGGGGTCAGTGGAACATGTCCCATACAGCCTTTCAAGACGTGGCCCGGGGGCTCGCACACTCCAGGAGTTGGTTTAATGGAGAGAAAGGGGAAAAAACCTGAGCAGACGAGACTTCCTAATGCGGGTCCCATTAGGCCGCCTTCACACTCTGCGAATGTAGAGCTGTCCCCACGAGGCTGATGGCTCATTAGGGGGAACTTATTTACGGCGTTGGGAGCGAGACAAAAAGCCGGACGCTCAATATGGAGATGGTTAATGGAGAGAGACGTGGGCACTGCCGCCCTGTCATTTAGGAGAGTAAACTAATTACTGCTCCACTTTCCTCCGCTGCCGTCGGGTCATGGCGTTGGCGAGTGCCGGACTGTCAATGCCTGCGCAGGGGTCAGGAACAGAAAATACCTAGGCAATGATAGTTAGAGGGAATGCATGCTTATCGGAAAAAGTGACAGCGCTCCGGTGGAAGCGCAGAAAGAACTGGTACCGGCCAACTGCGGATACTGCTGAAAAATACCGTATACAAGTGATATAATGGCCAGAAATAGTGCTGCTCCTCATGTACACACACAGGACAGCCTATCCAAAAAATGTACCTGAAATGACAGGTATGGTACCATGTCACCCCTGGGCTGTCAGTAATGGGTATCTTCTCTCCTACAGAATCACTGTGCCACCTGTTTAAAAAGCTTCCATTTCCAATTTTGGAGGCTGCAGCACTTGATCGGCCGCTCCCATTCCTCTTCTCTGTTCTGCCCAGTTCACACTCATACACCTAATGTGGCCCTAAAGTTCCTCCCTTTTAAAGGGGTACTCCGGTGGAAAAGATTTTTATTTAAAATCAACTGGCGCCAGAAAGTTAAAACAGATCTGTAAATTACTTCTATATTAAAATCTTAACCCTTCCAGTGCTTATCAGCTGCTGTCTGCTCCAGAGGAAGTTCTTTTCTTTTTGAATTTCTTTTCTGTCTGACCACAGTGCTCTCTGCTGACACCTCTGTCCAGAGTAGAAGAGGTTTGCTATGGGGATTCGCTCCTACTCTGGACAGTTCCTGACATGGACAGAGGGGTCAGCAGAGAGCACAGTGGTCAGACAGAAAAGAAATTCAAAAAGAAAAGAACTTCCTGTGGAGCATACAGCAGCTGATAAGTACTGGAAGGATTAAGATTTTTAAATAGAAGTATTTTACAAATCTGTTTAACTTTCTGGCACCAGTTGATAAAAAAAAATATATGTAATAATAATAATAATAATTAATATAAATATATATATATCTATATATATATTTTTTTTTTTTTCCCAGGGGAGTAACCCTTTAAATTGGCTAGCCCGGTCCCTCCAATTGTTGCAAAACTACAACTCCTAACATGCCCAGACCGCTTTAAAAAAAAAAAAAAAAAAAAAAAAAATGAATAATAAAATGCATTCTCGGTATCCAATACTGTCGGTATTGGATTTCTCCTTAAAAAGGGTACACTGCCCCTAGACATCTTATTCCCTATCCAAAGGATAGGCGATAAGATGTCTGATCCCGGGGGTCCCACCGCTGGGACCCCCGCAATCTTTGAGTGCCGGCGGCAGGGGTCGTGACGTCACAACCATGCCCCCCTCAATGTAAAGTCCATGGACTTCCTCCCATAGACTTTTCATTGAAGGGGTGTGGTGTGAGGTCATGCCCCCTCCCATAGACTTTTCATTGAAGGGGCGTGGTGTGAGGTCACCAGGGGGCGTGGTTGTGACGTCACAACCCCTGCAGCCGACACCCAAAGATTGTGGGGGTCCCAGCGGCGGGACTCCCGCGATCAGACATCTTATCCTCTATCCTTTGAATAGGGGATAAGATGTCGAGGGACGTTACGACCCCTGCTCCAAGAGTTCGGAACAAAATGTTCCATTTCTCCTTTAAAGGGGTACTCAGCCCCTAGACATCTTATCACCTATGCAAAGGATAGGGGATAAGATATCTGATCGCGGGGGTCCCGCTGCTGGGACCCCGCAATCTTTGGGAGCCAGTGGCAGGGGTCGTGACGTCACGACCACGCCCCCTGGTGGCCTCACACCATGCCCCCTCAATGCAAAGTCTATGGGAGGGGGCGTGGCGACCGCCACGCCCCCTCCCATAGACTTTGCATTGAGGGGGTGTGGTGTGACGTCACGACCCCTGCCGCCGGCTCCCAAAGATTGTGGGGGTCCCAAGAGTTTGGAACAAAATGTTCCAAACGGTGGGGCAGCAGAGTACCCCCTTAACCCATAAGAAAAGAAGAACTGTTCTTACATAAGAGACCATTTGTAAGAAAGAAATAAAAAAGCAAGACATAAAAAAAAATAAAAAAGAATTCAAATAAATAAATAAACAACACCTATTATTCATGAGTGACAGCAGCTACAAATGGGATCCATGACAGCAGCCCCCACCGATCATTAGTATTGACCCCATTTAAAGACTTGAGAGCAGCCTTTAGGCACTACTAGCCAAGGGGCCCCGATCCGCCTCATCATACACGTTACTGCTTGGTACCTTATTATCTTGCTAATAAGCCGAGACGTTTGACCCTCCAGCGTGGAAATAGAATGGTCAGCAGGCAGTAAAGGGCGAAGAGTCCTCAAATGTTATTTAAAGCTGACCCCTCCAAAACGAAAGGTTAATTATAGGGAACTGCTGCTTTTATTATTGCCGAGCTCTTCGCATATCGTAGACAAAGAGTGAACCTGCTAAGTGAATGTGTCTCCAGAAAATGACCAGAGTTTTTATGTTAATCATATTTTTTAAGGATTTTTGGTGATGTTTTATCATATCTTCTATTTTTCTATATTTTATAATAATCCTGAAATTTTGCAGTTCCCATTCTGGCCACTAGGGCTAAAACTACAGTAATGCCTTTCTTCTCAGGAGTACAGTGATAGGTGACACCAAAGATAACACAGGGCCTACCACCATTATTAACAGCAGAGATCAGCCTCCCCCTCCCTCCCCATAGAATGACCTCTGAAAAGGGCATAGGGAATGCTCAGTAAGGTCTCCAATTCAATTAATAGGACAATTGTGAAGTCATGGAAAATGATTGCTTATTTTTCGAGAGAAATGGAAATTTTTTGTTTTATAAATTTAAAATCATTTCAATGCTGGATGTTGGTCGCACCATTTTACTGAGAGGAGGAAGATGAAACCAATTTACAAGTCAACCAGGGAGGAGGAGAACATTACCCGTGATGGGGGGGGGACGGGGCAGGAGGAGAACATTACCCGTGATGGGGGGGGGGGGGGGCAGGAGGAGAACATTACCCGTGATGGGGAGGGAGGGGAGAGAACATTATCCGTGATGGGGGGGAGGAGAACATTATCCGTGATGGGGGGGAGGAGAACATTATCCGTGATGGGGGGGAGGAGAACATTATCCGTGATGGGGGGGAGGAGAACATTACCCGTGATAGGGGGGAGGAGAACATTACCCGTGATAGGGGGCAGGAGAACATTACCCGTGATAGGGGGCAGGAGAACATTACCCGTGATAGGGGGCAGGAGAACATTACCCGTGATAGGGGGCAGGAGAACATTACCCGTGATAGGGGGCAGGAGAACATTACCCGTGATAGGGGGCAGGAGAACATTACCCGTGATGGGGGCAGGAGAACATTACCCGTGATGGGGGGAGGAGAACATTACCCGTGATGGGGGGAGGAGAACATTACCCGTGATGGGGGAGGAGAACATTACCCGTGATGGGGGGAGGAGAACATTACCCGTGATGGGGGGAGGAGAACATTACCCGTGATGGGGGGAGGAGAACATTACCCGTGATGGGGGGAGGAGAACATTACCCGTGATGGGGGGAGGAGAACATTACCCGTGATGGGGGGAGGAGAACATTACCCGTGATGGGGGGAGGAGAACATTACCCGTGATGGGGGGAGGAGAACATTACCCGTGATGGGGGGAGGAGAACATTACCCGTGATGGGGGGAGGAGAACATTACCCGTGATGGGGGGAGGAGAACATTACCCGTGATGGGGGGAGGAGAACATTACCCGTGATGGGGGAGGAGAACATTACCCGTGATGGGGGAGGAGAACATTACCCGTGATGGGGGAAGGAGAACATTATCCGTGACGGGGGAAGGAGAACATTATCCGTGACGGGGGGAGGAGAACATTATCCGTGACGGGGGGAGGAGAACATTATCCGTGACGGGGGGAGGAGAACATTATCCGTGACGGGGGGAGGAGAACATTATCCGTGACGGGGGGAGGAGAACATTATCCGTGACGGGGGGAGGAGAACATTATCCGTGACGGGGGAGGAGAGCATTATCCGTGACAGGGGAGGAGAACATTATCTGTGACAGGGGAGGAGAACATTATCTGTGACAGGGGAGGAGAACATTATCTGTGACAGGGGAGGAGAACATTATCTGTGACAGGGGAGGAGAACATTATCTGTGACAGGGGAGAAGAACATTATCTGTGACAGGGGAGGAGAACATTATCTGTGATGAGGAAGAACAATAATAGGAATCAGATAAATATCCATTGAGGCCAACCTGAGAGGACAGAAACAATCAATTACTGTTATACCAACAATATATAGCCCAGGCACAACCAAACTGAAACCTCTTCCCTGCAGCGCCCCTAAAGACAGAAATTGCTCTTTAAAAATTGCATTCTCTGTATTTGAATTGTATTCAAAAGGCTGTCCAGGCATGCTGGGAGTTGTAGTTTTGCAACAGCTGGAGAGTTGTCATTTTGCAAAAAGCACTACTATAAAGTGAGGGGCCTTATGTCCAGAACCACATAGGTTCCTTGCAGAACTTTCAAGTTTAACCCCCAAAGTTGTGAATGAAGGAAAAACTGCGAAATTACTGCGAAACTACAACTCCCAGCATGCTGAAGGCTATCATGGCATACCTGGGAATTGTCATTTTGCTACAGCTGGAGGCACACTGGTTGGGAAACACTGCTCTAAGGGGCTTATGAATACTCCCTTCTGGTCATCCATGGCGGTTCCCATTGTTCAGCTGCCCCCAATAAATCGCCTTGTTACCCCCTATCCTCCCTAAAAGCACTGCCATAAAGCGAGGAGCCTTCCGTCCAGAACCACATAGGTTAACACGTACCCATCTGCTGCCCCGTGACCCAGCACTGACAACCGCTGCAGATATGACATTTCAGAGGGAGACTACGAGGCTGACGGCTCATCTGCAGGGGAGGGGGGGATTCATTCATTTCCAAATTATCTTTCGGGAAAAAACACAAACAATTCTGCGGCTGATTTAACGCTCAATCGACTATTAAATGGCAGGGAAGATCATGCAAACAGCACCCTGGGGCACCGAAACACGGCGACAGAGCGAATCCCGGGAACGGCGAGGAGGATGGGGATATTCCATAGGTGCTGTCGGCGAGTGACTGAAGGACGGATGTGGAAGATGGAGACGGGTGACATGAGGACAGGGAAGAAAAACGACAGGGACTAACATTTCAGTGACGCTTATAGTCAAACAAGCGATGACTATAAGCTTCCCTTCGGGAAGATGCTGCTTTAAGGGAGCCCCCCCCCCCCCCCCCAAGGAATGATGGAACTTAGTAACTACGGCAACAGGAAGGAAAGAAGAGTGGGGGGTATTCTGTAACCTGGGCATTGTTTATTGCCGACTCAGGACAGCAAGGGGAGCGTCCTGCTCGAATTAAGCTCTTCAAGGGTCGCATCCAGCTGCACACGGGCTCTCGGTGTTGTCATGGCAACGAATCGCCGGCTTGCTTTTTGCTTGTTAAGAGCGAAGAGGTAATTGGGTTAATTATCCCCTCACGGAAAGGTTTCCTGATGCGCCATTTCATGGGGGGGGGGGGTCACTGGAATAACTAAGGCGGCATCTGCTGTAAATATCTTTTTACGACTTTTGAATTCCCTTAGAGAAAACACCTTACGAAATCCCAAAAGACGGTGCAAAGCTGGAGGGGGGGGGGGGGGGGTCATCTTTCAGTGGATCAAAATGTTAAAGGGGTACTCTCCTGGAAAACATTTTTTTTTTTTTTAAATCAACTGGTGCCAGAAAGTTATACAGATTTGTAAATGACTTCTATTTAAAAATGTTAATCCTTCCAGTACTTATCAGCTGCTGTATGCTCCACAGGAAGTTCTTTTATTTTTGAATTTCCTTTTTGTCTGACCACAGTGCTCTCTGCTGACACCTCTGTCCGTTTTAGGAACTGTCCGGGGCAGGTAAGGTTTGCTATGGGGATTTGCTCCTGCTGGACAGAGGTGTCAGCAGAGAGAACTGTGGTCAGACAGAAAGGAAATTCAAAAAGAAAAGAACTTCTTAAGCATACAGCAGCTGATAAGTACTGGAAGGATTAAGATTTTTAAATAGAAGTCATTTACAAACCTGTTTAACTTTCTGGCACCAGTTGATTTAAAAAATAAATAAAATAAAAAAATTTAAAAAAATATTAAATCTGAGGCGAAAGCCAAAACTGGGTCCGAAAAGCAATGGCACGTTACAGATTTAACAAGTAACACGGCAAAATTGTGCTGTTTCCTAGAGCAACCAATCCATTTTACCATCCACCTCCAATAAGCCACCTGGGCAGTAACGGGAGAACAGCGTCTCTGGCGTTTCAGACTTAGCAGTCTTTAGTCATGGCGTGCCAATTGGTTGCTATGGGCACTAAACTTCTAAAAGACTAACAAACTAGTGGCTATGACAGCGCAACCCAACCTGTGGTTCTCAAGCTGTTCCAGGAATACAACACCCAGCTGGACCACCACAGGTTGAGGAACACTGGACTAAAGCATAGATACAATCAAATTAAAGGGGTACTCCACTGCCCCAGCATCCGGAACATTTAGTTACAAATGCTGGGTGTGGGCTGCGGGGGTATTGTCGTCATGGCCACTCTCCTGTGATGTCATGTCATGCCCCCTCAATGCAAGTCAATGCAAGCCACGCCCCCCCCTCCCATAGACTTGCATTGAGGGGGAATGGCCGT
The DNA here is from genome assembly GCF_029499605.1 of Hyla sarda. Lineage (NCBI taxonomy): Eukaryota > Metazoa > Chordata > Amphibia > Anura > Hylidae > Hyla > Hyla sarda. Next base: position 289,121,262 of record NC_079194.1, read on the forward strand.
GACATCATGACCCCCTGCAGACCACACCTAGCATTCGGAACTAGATGTTCCAGTGCTGGGGCAGTGGAGTACCCCTTTAAAAGGGGTTCGGAAGAACATGGCTGCTTACTTCCACAAACAATGCAACTCTTGCCCTCTGGTTGTTTGTGGTATTGCAGCTCCGTTCTATTTAAATGAATGGAGTTGAATTTTAATACCTGAGGACAGGGATGGCACCATTTTTGGAAGAAAGCAGCTATGATTTTTTTTATTTTATTTTACTCCTGGATAACTCCCTTTAATTCAAGTATTAAAAAATAAAATGTTATGCCGCCTGTTTTGTCAACTGCACATCATTAGTGTCCCCTCATCTCTCCCTGTGTCACTGTCATTAGTGTCCCCTCATCTCTCCCTGTGTCAGTCATTAGTGTCCGCTCATCTCTCCCTGTGTCACAGTCATTAGTGTCCCCTCATCTCCCCGTGTCACAGTCATTAGTTTCTCTCTCCCTGTATCACAATCATTAGTGTCCCCTCATCTCTCCCTGTGTCACAGTCATTAGTGTCCCCTCATCTCTCCCTGTGTCACAGTCATTAGTGTCCCCTCATCTCTCCCTGTGTCACAGTCATTAGTGTCCCCTCATCTCTCCCTGTGTCACAGTCCTCAGTGTCCACTCCTCTCCCCCTGTCACAGTCATTTATGTCACAAACATTAGTGTCCACTCCTCTCCCCTCATTTGTCACGATCATTAGTGTCCAATCACTTATGAATAAACAAAAACTTTACTTACTCCACCTCCGTTTCTGCACTGATCCTCCGGTCGGTGCTCCGGTGTTAAGCGACATTACAAGACCAACATTGCAGCCAACAAACAACCTTAGCGCTGTAGCTGACTGGAGGCAGAACAGGGGATCATAGCGGGCACAGAAGTGGAGGTAAGTAAAACTGTATTTTTTTTTTTATTCTAATAAAGGAGGACAACCCCTATAGAAAATGGGGCGCCAAAACGAAAAATTCTTAGTAGACATGGCAATCTGGGATTTGTCAAGCCCTGCCTTAGTCTACCTAGTGTCCACTCCAGACAGAGCACGGGGGAGGTTTGCGCTGCAGAAAGCTGCCACCCAGATAGAGACACCGCAGCTCAAGCCTCCCCCATGTCACAAACTTATTGTTTCATAGGCACTGATATACAGGTGCACAAAAAAAAAAAAAAAAATGTATACTTCTACGCAAAGCATTAAAAATACAAAAAAAAAGGAGCAAGTAGAAGAAATTTAAATAAATCAAATATAAATACATAAAAACAAGAAAATAAGAATAAAATAAATAAAATAAATAAAAAACAAATTAAATAAATAAAAATGAATAAATAAATACATAAAATAAAATACACAAATAAAACTAAATAAAATACATAAAATAAAATACATAAATAAAAATAAATAAATAAAATTTAAATAAATAAAAGAAAAAGAAAATACATAAATAAATAAAATAAATAAATAAATGAATGAATGGTGATTTTGCTCTCACCCGCCAAGACTCTGTTGACAGAAGAGTGCGTCGCTAATCCTGGCTGACCTCGCTCATGAAATATTCCAGCATACGGAAGGTATTCAGGCAGTAGAAACCTCCTGCAGCGAGAGGAAACAGGACAAGAATAAAAGGCAAAAATCAGTAAAAAAGCTAAATATACAAAACACAGGGTCAAAAGAAGAAGAAATGTAAAAAACCTAAGGCTGTAAGCACAGTGTTTCCCAACCAGGGTTCCTCCGGCTGTTGCAAAACTACAACTCTCAGCATGCCCGGACAGCCGAAGGCTGTCCGGGCATGCTGGGAGTTGTAGTTTTGCAACAGCTGGAGAAACCCTGGAGGAAAACACTGCTGTAATATTAGAATAAGTCATATATTACTATACCTGGGAACAAAGCGGCCCAATGATGGGGCTGACATCCGAGCATTTCTAGTAGTTCTGTGCCGAGATCGGTCCCCGTTATCCCTGCGGGAAGAATAAAAACTTTTTTACTTTAATAAAGTGGATATATGTATAAAAAAGAAAACTAAAAAAAAAAAAAAAAAAAAGAAAAAAAGAAAAAAGGTAACCTAAAAAGCTTGAGAACATGCACAGGACGATGGGGGGAGATTTATCCAAAACCCGTCCAGAGGAAAAGTTGCTGAGTTGCCCATAGCAACCAATCAGATCGCTTCTTTCATTTTTGAAAAGGCCTGATTGGTTGCTATGGGCAACTCAGCAACTTTTCCTCTGGACGGGTTTTGGATAAATCTCCCCCTATGTCTTTTGCCTAATATATCTTCAGCTACACGTGCACATGGTTAAAGGCGTTGTACAGAATTAGGAAAACATGGCTGCGTTCTACCAGTAACACTGCCACGCTTGTCCATCGCCACGATTGTGCAAGTGCGCCAAACGCTCCATTGATTCTTTATGGGGCTTCTGGACATTGTTGAGCTCCGAGCTCGGCGGCAGCGTTTGGACATGCCATAGAGGATGAATGGAGCTGGCTAGGCACGCGCTATGCACTAGGTTCATTGTGGGGGACATTTCACCCCAGTTGGGATTGGTCGCCCCTCCCCCACCAATGAGCTAGTTATCTCCTATAGGACAGTGGTCTTCAACCTGCTGACCTCCAGATGTTGCTAAACTACAACTACCAGCATGCCCGGGCATGCTGGTAGTTGTAGTTTTGCAACATCTGGAGGTCCGCAGGTTGAAGACCACTGTCCTATAGGATAGTTGCCCTCTCAAAGTAGGACACCTCTGTAGGTAGAACCCCCCCACCCCCCAACCCTTGTATGTAGTTTGCCCGCACATATGTACTCTACCTACTATAAGGGGTTCCTACAAGGGATACTTTGTCCATGTAGGTAGGACTCCTCTGAAGATAGCTTGCCCCCCCTACACATGGGATCCCTTTGAAGGTATTTGCTGCCCCCCTCCCCTATAGGTAGGACCCCATGTAAGTAGTTTGCCCCTTGTTTGTAGTTTGGCCACCCATATGCACTCTGCTCCCTTTATGTAGGAACTCAGTTGTAGGTAGTTTGCCCATGTAGGTAGGCCCCTGAGGGTAGACGTCCCCCCAGCAGATAAGACCCTAAAGGTAGTTTGCCCAAAATGTGTGACCCCAATGTAGGCAACTTGCTACCACTCGTAAGGCATTCCCGGCCTCCTGTGGCTTAGGACGCGCTAGGACTCCTGGTGCTGAGCAACAAGGGTCCTAGAATGTCCAGTCGCCATCTTCCCCACCAAACCTACCGCGGCACCCCTGGCGGGTCCTCACGGCACCCCGGTTGTGAACCACTGCTATAGATAAACCCTTTACATATATGACTTAATCTACTACTGAAGCTGAAACACTGATGTCAATATAGCTTAACCCTCAGCAGCAGTATATATATATATCTTCATTGTCGATTACTACCATTCACGCTATAATGGATATCACAAACACAAACACACACATTCCCGGAACCATAGGGGCTGGAAAACTCCTTTAAATGGGCACTGTCATTAAAACAAATCTTTGCTATTGCCCTCCTTATGGTAAATAAAAAAAAATCTTTCTAATGGACTTTGTTTAAAAAAAAGTGAAGTTTCCTATGTTTTATTTGTGTTTAAATCTTTCTCAATCTCTTGCACAGACTTTGGACTCCTTTGAAGTCCAAAATCAGGAAATGCAGTCTGGAGTGCTGAGGTGGGTGTGTGCGCAGCCTTAGCCAATCATAGCTCATCTCACACTGAACTGCTCTGGGCTGTGTGTAGCAGAGTGAGGGAGGAAGTTCTCCTCTGTATGGCTTCAGATGATGTCACGCTTGCTGGGGAACGCCCCTTCCCAGTCTGTGAATCTGACTGAGACTGAGCAGAAAATAGAGAGCGATATCAAGGTAGAAAACTAAAAAATAATAAAAAATAAAGGCAGGGGGTGGTTTATCATGATGGGGGCAGTGAGCTGGGAGGATTATAAAATTTAACAAGATCATGACAGGTTCTCTTTAACCAATAAGATGTGATTCTTTACATCCATGCATTAGTGTGTGCACAATTGTATATTTTCCTATAAGCACCCCCCCCCCATCCCCCCATATAACCCACCGCTGCAGACCATTGTGCACGCTCCATGGTTCGGCTACATTGATTCCAGTGCCTAAAAGTGGCACTTAAGCAGTTAAAGTATGCACTGGAATATGTGAATTGCTATTTCGGTTCACAAAGAACCTGCAGGTGCACAGACACAAAGATGATACTTCCTGCCTTCTGTAAAAAAAAAAGAAGAGAAAAAGACGGCAGCAACTGGGAGCTGCTGAGCGAGGAGAAAGGACTTTTCCTAAACTGTGTCAGCACCCCGCAGTCTACATCTCACAGCTCGTCTCCGACAGTACCCTGTGCAATGTTCTGACAGCGGAAGTCTCGTCTGCTGTGTGCAGAAATTCCCTTCTAAACATGTACACATAGGGGGAATGTATCATTGGCTTTACACTACTTCAATGTTCTAAATGTCCCTGCAAATTTTGCGCAATTGCATTTTTTTCACAATTTTTTATTTGCACAATTTTCGGTAGAACATCTATAAAAGTAGTCTACTGTTTGGTGCGCCATACACCACTTTTTGCAGTGGAGCTGTGTTCATTATTTGCGCAAATTAAATGTAGAATTTTTTTTCTTTTTTTGTGCAAATCTACACCATCTGACAGAACACGTAAAAAGTGTCAGATGCCAGAGCACAAAGCTTAAAGGGGTACTCTGCTGCTCAGCGTTTGGAACAAACTGTTCCTAACGCTGTAGCCGGTGCTGGGAACTCAAGGCCCCTCTCATAGACTTGCATTGAGGGGGCGTGGCCATGACATCACGAGCCTGCGCCCCACGTTCGCTCCGTGCACCGGATGTCTGGGATGCCACAGCCGAGATCGCCTATCCAAAGGAGTACCCCTTTAAAGAGACAGTGTATATGAAAAATCTTTTTATATTTTGTAGTACTATTGATGACTTTTTAAAATATACATGTCAATAAAAATGTCAATTTTACTAAAAAATCTAAAAAGGAAAATAGCCGCCACTAAGGGTCATCTATCTTTATGTAGACAGACATCTCTGTTTTGCAGCATACTGGATACTGGCCGTAAAGTGAGTTAGTTTCCAGTATAGGAGATCACCATTGCACCACTACAGCCTTCAGCTGTTTCTAAACTACAACTCCTATTTGCAACAGCTGGGGGTACAATCTTTGTAAAACTCTGTTTTAGAGCTGTGAATTCTCCAGCTGTGTGCCTCCAGCTCTTGCAAAACTACAAAGAATGTGTGGGCATGCAACTAAAACTACAACTCCCAGCATGCTTGAACAGCGAAAGCTTTCTCTGACTCCTGAGTCACAAAGAAGCTGATCAGACAATCAGGAGTCTGTGAAAGCTGAATGACACACATAGTGACAGCTATGTTGATTAGCATCCAGCTTTACCAGGAACAGATGGAAAATGTATGAATAAAAACTACTGTGCAGTGATTTGCAGACTGCCAGGCTGCTCCCAGACTCAGAGCAGATGAGTCATCACAGTGAGGGAGAGAGATGGACACTCCCCCTCCACAAGGCAAGAACACAAAACAAGTGAGCAACATATAAATGCTATTTGTTAGATATATATAGGTCCTCAACACATAAAAATTATATGTACATGATCAGGATTGGGTACTGAGTAAAATATCACATTTTTTTTTTTTTATTAAATTTTTTTGCACTATGACAGGTACACTATAAAGCACCCAGACAAGCTCTTAGCCCGAGTCTAACACAATCAGAGGACAAATTTCCGGAAGTCCAGTAGACTATACAAGGGACTTTCGGAAAAAAAGTCCTACGATTGCATCAATTTCGAAGCAAGTCTTGAGCTATGAGCTTTAAACTTCCCGGGCAACCACATAGCTCAGGAAAAGACAAACGTGACCAGTCTGATTCCCAGATGTCCGATGCAGGAAATCCCATGCATGTCCCGTCTCAGTCAGTGAGGTGACCACCGTTCTGCAGCCTCTATATTATGCTCCTGCTTCAGTAATCTTCCATAGTCTCTGTTCAGTCCCAGTCTCGATTCAAGCTTGGTTCAGACTGCGGAATTTCCGCCTGCAATTTTGCTTTGAAATTGCTGGCGGAAATTCCGCTTTCTAAAATGTATAGTGTAGTGAATGATTTTCCGTTCACAAATTCACACTTCGGAATTTGGGAAGCGGAATTTGTGAACGGACAATCCGATTGGAAATTTCCGCCTGAAGAAAGGCGGTGCTCTTTCTTCAGGCGGAAATCCGAACAGAACACATTGCAGTCTATTGGAGACTGCAGTGTCCACGCGGTCCTAGTGCTGACTGATTCAGCCGGCGCTGGCCGCACTCGGAATCTCCGGGCGGAAATTTTCTGCCTGGAGATTCCGTAGTCTAAACCTAGCCTTACTCACCAAACAGGACTGGAGTCGGGAGACTGTAGTTTTGGGAAACGGGTGCAGGATGCAGAGTTTAGACCTGCATATATGAGCCTTATACATCACACCCTGAGGAAAAGTCTTATATATCCAAGATGGGGCATCACTCTTGGTCTAAACATATACAGTGATCCCTCAACATACAATAGTTTTAAATATACAGTGATCTTTTCTGGACCATTGTAACTTGAAACCAGACCCAACATACAATGTACAGACAGTCCAGATCTGTGAAACATGTCAATGGCCGGAAGAACCGACCAATCAGAATGGGCATTCACTGGTAAAACCCCTGTATTACTGAAGCCTATGCACTGACTGGTGTCTGGTAGTGCCCCGTATAGTACAGGGAGGTATTACATGTTCTGTACTCTTTACCTGTATTACTGAAGTGTATGCACTGACTGGTGTCTGGTAGCACCCCCTACAGTACAGGGAGGTATTACATGTTCTGTACTCTTTATCTGTACCAGGGTTAGCTTCTCCTTTGGATACTTATTTAGGACATTACTTATATAGGACACTGTACAGGACCCTGAAGAAGCTCCTGTCCTCTACATAGACAGTGATTACAGCTCCCAGCAGATCTTTCGAACTTTTATATGTAAGGACTTGCTTTCTGAATTAATTATCCACTTATTTTTCTTTAATCCTCACTTTTTCCTATTTTTGGATGACATTTTTGGGGGAACCAATTACCAGGTTTCCATAGAGTTTTGGTCTCAACATACAATGGTTTCAGCATACAATGGTCGTCCTGGAACCAATTAATATTGTAACTTGAGGGACCACTGTACGTTGCTGGCATTGTAGTATGTATGGTTGGTTCTCATTGATGAGATAGATCCAGCTGGTGTAAAGTCTTATAAGTAATGCTCCAAGGGGAACAATGAACTCTCCTCCAGAAGGAAGAAAATCCATCTCTCTACCACCACCTAGAGGCAGCTAATGTGTAAGTCAATGTAAGACCTATTTAAAAAAAATATTTACACAGCCAACAGCTATTTGGCTGACAGCATTCTCTCCTGGCCTACCCATACACATGAAAGTTTTCTTGCGGCTGAATGTTCATGTTTCTCAATGGACAAAGGAGGGGTAAGCCGATGCCAGACTGCTCTGAGCAGTGCCTTATCTCTCTGAAAACAAAAGTGTCACGCAGTTGAAATCCAACATGGCCCATCCTTCTCTGCCCTGACATCATCTGCCAAAGTCGCTGGGTTCGCCTGACTAAAGGTGTATGGGGACCTTAAAGGGTACTCTGGTGAAAAACTATATATTTTTTTTTAAATCAATTGGTGCCAGAAAGTTAAACAGATTTATAAATGACTTCTATTTAATAATCTTAACCCTTCCAGTACTTATCAGCTGCTGTATTTAAATTTCTTTTTTGTCTTGTCCACAGTGCTCTCTGCTGACACTTCTGTCCATATCAGGAACTGTCCAGAGCAGGATATGTTTTCTATGGGGATTTGCTCCTGCTCTGGACAGTTCCTGACATGAACAGAGGTGTCAGCAGAGAGCACTGTGATCAGACACAAAAGAAATTTAAATAGAAAAGAACTTCCAGTGGAGCATACAGCAGCTGATAAGTACTGGAAGGATTAATATTTTTAAATAGAAGTCATTTACAAATTTGTTTAACTTTCTGGCACATGTGGAGTTATATATATATATATATATATATATATATATATATATATATATATATATATATACACACACACAAACAATATATATATTTATATATATCACAGACCAATTGTTTGCTTTTGTTTTTACTGTTTCCGATTACCAGAACCAATTGGAATCAGGTACCAGGATGCGGCGCTTCCGAGTGATAAATCTATGTCCTGTTTACAACGCTGATAAAATAAATACAAGCTCCCCCCCCCCCCCCTCTTTTCAGGGAATTCAGAGAACTGGCAGTGGATATGGAGAACGGCTTCAGAATAAAAGAATTTGATTATTTCATGTGTCCCTATTATATCAGGATTACAGATTACACAAGAAGCGACGCATGCTGAGGGTTGAATATATAAATAAAAAGGAGCCGGCAAACTCATTTGTTAGGGAATTTCAGTGGCCCCACAGAATTTCTATTATGCGGCAACCTATTTAGAAGCGGGGAATAATGGTTCTGGCTGCAACACATGGTCCTTTAGTTCTCATTATAAATGATAAGACGGAGGATTGATACAGGTCTCAGTGTGATGATAAACAAGAGAAGGCCCTTACTCAAACTCCTCGAACTCCAGGTCTCCGGTCTCCACAGCCCCTTGGCCCTCGCTGGAAGAAGGAGCGGTGGCGGAGGATCGGAGGCGGTTCTGCTGGTACCGCATAGAGCGCTGCCGGATGCTGTCCCTCCGAGACAGGTACTGAATCATTCTTTGTGCGTAATAAGCAGCTGGTGATAACCTGCGGAGGGAAGAGAAACGCTGTCTGTACAAATACACAAAATGACATCTGTAAAATCTACAGAAGCTGCGAGACCCCACAGAATCTACAAAACCCCACATAACCTGCAGAACCCACAGAAGATGCAGGACCTCAAGGCACCTACTGGAGCTGCAGGACCTCAAGAGGCCCTACAGAAGCCGCAGGTCCTCAAGGAAACCCTACAGAAGCCGCAGGTCCTCAAGGAAACCCTACAGAAGCCGCAGGTCCTCAAGGAAACCTACAGAAGCCGCAGGTCCTCAAGGAAACCTACAGAAGCCGCAGGTCCTCAAGGAAACCTACAGAAGCTGCAGGTCCTCAAGGAAACCTACAGAAGCTGCAGGTCCTCAAGGAAACCTACAGAAGCTGCAGGTCCTCAAGGAAACCTACAGAAGCTGCAGGTCCTCAAGGCACCTACAGGAGCTACAGGTCCTCAAGGCACCTACAGGAGCTACAATACCTCAAGAGGCCCTACAGAAGCTGCAGGACCTGAAGGAAACCAACAGAAGCTGCAGGACCTCAAGGAAACCTACAGAAGCTGCAGGACCTCAAGGAAACCTACAGAAGCTGCAGGACCTCAAGGAATCCTACACAAGCCGCAGGTCCTCAAGGCACCTACAGGAGCTGCAGGACCTCAAGGAAACCTACAGAAGCCGCAGGTCCTCAAGGCACCTACGGGAGCTACAACACCTCAAGAGGCCCTACAGAAGCTGCAGGACCTCAAGGAAACCTACAGAAACTGCAGGACCTCAAGGAAAACTACAGAAGCTGCAGGACCTCAAGGAAACCTACAGAAGCTGCGGGACCTCAAGGAATCTACAGAAGCTGCAGGACCTCAAGGAAACCTACAGAAACTGCAGGACCTCAAGGAAACCTACAGAAGCTGCGGGACCTCAAGGAATCTACAGAAGCTGCAGGACCTCAAGGAAATCTACAGAAACTGCAGGACCTCAAAGGAAATCTACAGAAACTGCAGGACCTCAAGGAAACCTACAAGACCTCAAGGAAACCTACAGAAGCTGTGGGACCTCAAGGAAACCTACAGAAGCTGCAGGACCTCAAGGAAACCTACAGAAGCTGCAGGACCTCAAGCAAACCTACAGAAACTGCAGGACCTCAAGGAAACCTACAGAAGCTGCAGGACCTCAAGGAAACCTACAGAAGCTGCAGGACCTCAAGGAATCTACAGAAGCTGCAGGACCTCAAGGAAACCTACAGAAACTACGGGATCTCAAGGAATCTACAGAAGCTACAGGATATCAAAGAAACCTACAGAAGCTGCAGGACCTCAAGGAAACCTAAAGAACATGCAGGACCTCAAGGAATCCTACAGAAGCTGCAGGACCTCAAGGAAACCTACAGAAGCTGCAGGACCTCACGTAATGTCAAAACTTCTGACTGGTCAGAGTCTGAAAGTTGAGACCTCAAATGACAGCTAGAACTAGCTGGGAGAGGAGCAGGGTAAGAGTGACAAACTTACAACGTAAGTCTATGGGATTGTCTCGGTCATCCGCGCTTTTCTCTCAGCTCGTTCTAACAATTGGTCGGGGATTTGAACTCTCAGACCCTGACTGATCAAAACTTTTGACATATCTCTAGGACATGTCAAAATTTTTTTGAAGCGGCAAGTACAGTTTAAAGAGTTTGCAATAGGGATATCCTGATAGCATTTTTTTTAAGACCGAGTACTGATACTTTTCTTTATTTTAAAGTACTCGCCAATACCAATTACCGATACTTTTTTCAATGCCATGTGACAAGGTTTTTTTTTTTTCTTCTTTAATGGGAAAAAGGGTGTTTTTTTTTTCAATTTTTATAATAGAAAGGGCTATTTTTTTTTTTTTTTTTTATAAAAAATATATTTAGTTTTATTTTATTTAAACTTTTTGAAAAGGGGGTGATTCCAATATTTTTATTGGGAAGGGGTTAATTCACATTTATTATTTTTTACACTTTTTTTTTTCTAACACTTTTTTTTACATGCAATCTGTAGACTGCATACTGATCAATGCTATGCCATAGCATGGCATTTATCAGTGTTATCAGCACTCCTTTGCTAATGTCTGCCACGGCTGGCCGCAGTAAAGGAGCGACGATCGGACGGCATGGAGCACGCTAAGGGACCTCCGGCCATCCTCTCGCCTGATGGGGACACCGCGATTTCACAGCGGTGATCCTGATCAGCATCCCTGGGCTAGCCGGCAATAAATCTCAGGACTGAAGGCTATGATCTGAGCGCACTGTAAAGCTCGGGAGCGGAGAGTGCAGGCGGTATACCGCACCTCCGTGATACCTGCTGGTGGGAGTCCCGCCGGCAGGTATCGGGGACATTTGTACAAGTACTCGTGCAAATGTCCAGTATCGGTCCCGATACAGATACCAGTATCGGGACATCCCGACTTTGCGATCAGAAAGAAGTTTTCTATACAGAATAGTTTCAGTTTATGCCAATGTGTCCGCTTGCAATGCAGGAAATCCAGTCGGTGTGATGTAAAGCCATGGAAAGAGAAAGCCTTACCTGGCTGGATCAGGGTAAATGGGATGCTCTCGGGATCCAGTGCCATCGTAGCGAGACAGGGAGATCAGCGAGGACTCCAGAAGACGCCTAGAAGAGACAACGGTTCAGAGATTACTCCAATATATTGATTTATTACTCCAATATATTGATTACTCAAAAATATATTGATTACTCCAATATATTCCTTGTCCCACCTACCACAATATAAGGGGCAGCATAGCCAAAAGCATGGAAATGCCCCTAATACATCACAACAAGAAAAGTTGTCTATGCAGTCACCTCCTGGATCAGTGGTCTCCAAACTGTGGCTATCCAGGTGTTGCAAAACTACAACTCCCAGCATGCCCAGACAGCCAACGGCTGTCTGGGCATGCTGGGAATTGTAGTTTTGCGACACCTGCATAGCCACAGTTTGGAAACCACTGTCCTACATCTAGAAGGTCTATGTTGGCATGACTGGTATCAATGGTCACAATCTGTCCAAGGTTCTACATTATGAGACAGAAACTCACTCTTAAAGGAGATCTCCGGTGAAAATTAACATATCCCCTGTCCATAGAATAGGGGATAAGTAGCTGATCGCGGGGGTTCCGATTGCTGGGGTCTGGAGCCGGCAAGTGCTCCATTCTTTCTTATAGGAGTGCCGAAAAGATCCGAGTACAGCTCTCGGGCAGCATCGACGCTCCCATAGAAATGAATGGAGCGCGTGCTGTCAACCGGTAGACCACACGCGCTCCTCACTGAGCGCCGCGCGATCAGCTACTTATCCCCTATCCTGTGGAAAGGAGATAAGTTAACTTTTGCCGGAGTTCTCCTTTAAAGGGGTACTCCGGTGGAAAACTTTTTTTTTTTTTTTTTTTTTAAATCAACTGATGACAGAAAGTTAAACAGATTTGTGAATGACTTCTATTAAAAAATCTTTACCCATCCAGTACTTTTTAGCAGCTGTATGCTACAGAGGAAATTATTTTTTCTCTTTTTGAATTTCTTTTTTGTTTTGTGCACAGTGCTCTCTGCTGACACCTGATGCCCATGTCAGGAACTGTCCAGAGCAGCATAGGTTTGCAATGGGGATTTTCTCCTGCTCTGGACAGTTCCTGATACGGGCATCAGGTGTCAGCAGAGAGCACTGGGGACAAGACAAAAAAGAAATTCAAAAAGAAAAGAATTTCCTCTGTAGCATACAGCTGCAAAAAAGTAGTGAGAGGGTTAAGATTTTTTAATAGAAGTAATTTACAAATCTGTTTAACTTTCTGGCATTTAAAAAAAAAAAAAAAAAAAAAAACAATAATAATAATGTTTTCCACCGGAGTACCCCTTTAAGCCTTGGTTCAAGTACAAAAGTTGCTATGTTACATAACTAGAACTGAATGAGGCTGGTTAATCAGATTTCTTACCTAAAACCGACTACAATCGTACTTCTAGTCATACCAATTCACAATGATAATAATAATAATAATAAATTATTATAATAATTATTATAATAATAATAATAAAAAATTATTATAATAATTATTATAATAATTATTATAATAATAAAATAAATATATATATATATATATATATATATATACACACACACGCTTCAATATATTGAACGCTTTTATCAGATTTTAACGTGCAGTAGGTTCGGAATGGTCTAGTAAGATCGAGAAAGTTCAAGAATTTTTCACAGAAAATAAATCTACCCCCTGTATATAAACTTTTGCAGAAAAGATTCATACACATAAAAAAGAAGGAAGAAAAAAAAGGACTACAACGTGACCGAAAGTTTTGATGTGAACTCACCATTACAGGGGTACTCCGGAGGAAAAAAATAAAAAAAAGGTTTTTAGATCAACTGGTGCCAAAAAATTATACAGATTTGTAAATTATTTTTATATAAAAATCTTAATACTTCCAGTACTGATCAGCTGCTGTATGCTCCATAAGAAGTTATTTTCTTTTTGAATTCCCTTTCCCTGTCTGAACACAGTCCATGTTGGGAACTGTTCAGAGCAGGAGAGGTTTGTTATGGGGATTTGCTTGTACTCTGGACAGTTCGTGACACAGACAGAGGTGTCAGCAGAGAGCACTGTGGTCAGACTGGAAAGAACTACACAACTTCCTCCGTAGTACACAGCAGCTGAGAAGTACTGGAAGGATTAAGATTATTAAATAGAAGTAATTTTGTATTACTTTCTGGAACCAGTTGGCCTGAAACATTTTTTAGTACCCATTTATTTAGTCTTGGTCTTCCCACCCCATCTGACATCAGATGTGGTGAAATGTTGGTGCACATTGGGGTGGACTCTACAACACCCATCAGAATATTGCCCATGCCCTACTTTTTAGAACACAACGCATACACCAGCCGGGCATGATTTGGCATTGAGTGGCAGCGTCTCTCCGTGCTGTTCAGAAAAGAAAAAAAGAGGTGCTGCCCAACTTCCAGAAACAGCGCCATTCATGTCCTCAGTTGGTGTGCGGTACTGCAGTTCAGTTTCAAGGAAGCAAAATGGAGCCAAGATGCAGTACCACATGCAATCTGAAGACAAGGTGGTGCTGATTTTTGGAAGAAAGCATCTGTGTCTTTCTAATCCTGGATGCCCCCTTCAAGGATTAAAAGGGGTACTCCGCTGCTCAGCATTTGGAACAAATTGTTCCGAAAGCTGGAGCCGGGAGTTTGTGATGTCAGAGCCCCGCCCCCTCATGACATCACGTCCCACCCCCTCAATGCAAGTCTATGGGAGAGGGCGTGACTTGCATTGAGGGGGTAGAGCGTGATGTCATGAGGGGGCTATGACGTCACGAGCTCCCGGCGCTGACTCCAGCATTTGCAACAACAGGGGAGTACTCCTTTAAGGACCCCATACCCACTAGAGAAGATTCAGCCGGACCCTATTTCGCAGGACCAACATACTGTCTAATATGTATAGGGAAGGCCTCTGGACTCTACCCGGCCAGATGATGTCAGGGAAGAGATAGACTAAGTTGCAATACCAATAACAACCTGGGATGACAGGTATGGCGCTGTTCTTCTGAAGCAGACGTGCTTTTTCTTCTAATTCTAAGTACATCTAAAAGCCTAGAACAATGGTCTCCAAACTGCAGACCTCCAGCTGTTGCAAAACTACAACTCCCAGCACGCCCGGACAGCCAACGGCTGTCCGGGCATGCTGGGAGTTGTAGTTTTGCAACGGCTGGAAGTCCGCAGTTTGGAGGCAGTTTTCAGACCAATAGGTGACAGAAAGTTATACAGATTTGTAAATGACTTCTATTTAATAATCTTAATCCTTCCAGTACTTATCAGCTGCTGTATACTACAGAGGAGGTTCTTTTCTGTCTGAGCACAGTGCTCTCTGCTGACACCTCTGTCCGTGTCAGGAACTGTCCAGAGTAGAAGCAAATCCCCATAGCAAACCTCTCCTGCTCTGGACAGTTCCTGACACGGACAGAGGTGTCAGCAGAGAGCACTGTGGTCAGACTGGAAAGAACTACACAACTTCCTCTGGAGCATACAGCAGCTGATAAGTACTGGAACGTTCTCAACCCCAGCGGGTCCACACTTTGAAAGCCATTGGACTACAGTAAAGGTTCTCAAACCCCAATGGGTAAATACCATGGGGGGAGATTTATCAAAACCTGTAGAGAGGCAAAGTTGAACAGTTTCCCCTTAGCAACCAATCAGATCGCTTCTTTCATTCTTCACAAGGCCTGTGAAAAATGAAAGAAGCGATCTGATTGGTTGCTATGGGCAACTTTTGATAAATCTCCCCCCATGTCTCTATGGTGGTGTTGCTTAACCTATGGCCGCCCGGGCATGCAGGGAGTTCTAGTTTTGCGACAGCTGGAGGCGCTACCAGTTTGGGAACACCGCTCAAGGGGGTAATTGTTCTCACAGCATATCGTAGCCTTGGGGGCAAGGAGTTCTTGCCATTTTAGGCTTTGCTGGCAAGACAGGACACATCCCAAGCTCTATGCCAACAACAGACTCTTGGAAACCCGGCTCGTTCTAGTGAATATACCTATATTCACGGACGACAAGACGTGACCGGTTGGTTCTACAATGATTCAGCTGACTGGCGGCCTCGGGGCACATTTGTGCCGTTGAGAACCCAAGTTGGAAGACGTCCATCGGGCAAGAGGTTTTGGCCTATAAAACTACATGAACTATAAGGATAATGAAAAAGCGTTGGCTGCGCTCCCGATGGGCCAAATGATAGTCAGGAAAGATTTATATTCAAGGCAATAAAAGTCATAAAGAGCGAGACACAGCACCGGAATACGGCACTCCATGGATTACATGATAATAGGGCTTGTAATGTAAGGCCCGGGCCTATCAGACGGCGGTCAAGCTGGGGCCCATTTATAATTCTCTAGAAGGGTTTTCTCGTCTTGGTCTTCCAAACCTACGCGCAATTGACCCCACCGCATATCAATTCTGATGCTTCCCATGGCTTCGGTAATATGGCACAAATACTAAGTATCTTCCCAAGATAGTATTATATGGATTTTATTAGAGGGCATTAGGCTGTAAAGCGTTCACAGGTCCCCATTGGAAATGCAAGCAATGTAATTACATAACCAATTTAAGCGGCTATAGGAACTGATGGGGTCCCGGGATCTGGGAATGCTCGAATGTTTCAGTATGGAGAGAGCAAAAAATGTCCTAATATACAAGTAAGAAAGGGTATTAGATAGTATCTATGGGGGAGCCGTGTACTAGAGCACTGCAATGGGATTGGGATCCCACAGGACCTGATATAACAGTGGGTCTCCCCCCAAATCCTGTGGAGTCCCGAAAACCTCTGAAGTGCAACAGGGGAATGATGAAATGGCACAAGGGGGAGTGATTAAAGTGTACCTGTCATCAACAAAAACTTTTTACATAATATAGATAATACCATAATATGTATATTTGCAATATACATTGATTAGAAAATGTGTATATTTTTGGGTAAAAAAGTTCTATCCCTGCAGCTATTGCCTGTGAGGAGTCCAAATACAGGAAGTGAGGGCGGGACAAGCAGGGCTCTGTGAAGACTTGTGGCTTGTCAATCATCCTCATGTGTGAGACCATAGCATGTCACAGAGCCTCACTGCACAGGGCCCTGCTTGTCCTCAGTGTACAGAGCCCTACTTGTCCTCAGTGCACAGAGCCCCGCTTGTCCTCAGTGCACAGAGCCCCGCTTGTCCTCAGTGCACAGAGCCCCGCTTGTCCTCAGTGCACAGAGCCCCGCTTGTCCTCAGTGCACAGAGCCCCGCTTGTCCTCAGTGCACAGAGCCCCGCTTGTCCTCAGTGCACAGAGCCCCGCTTGTCCTCAGTGCACAGAGCCCCGCTTGTCCTCAGTGCACAGAGCCCCGCTTGTCCTCAGTGCACAGAGCCCCGCTTGTCCTCAGTGCACAGAGCCCCGCTTGTCCTCAGTGCACAGAGCCCCGCTTGTCCTCAGTGCACAGAGCCCCGCTTGTCCTCAGTGCACAGAGCCCCGCTTGTCCTCAATGTACAGAGCCCTGCTTGTCGACCCTCACTTCCTGTATTTGGACTACTCAGAGATAAACAGGAAATAGATGCAGGGACAAAAATCTACACATTTTTTAACCAATGTATAATGGTATTATCTACATTACATAAAAAGTTTTTGTTGAGGACAGGTACACTTGAAATGGAACGGGGGGGGGCGACGATGACTTGGCACAGGGTGGCGGGGGGGGGGGGCGACGCTGAATTGGCACAAGGGGGACAGATGAATTGGCACACAACTGCACAAGGGGGGCTAATAAAATGCCACAAGGGGGGGGGGGGCTCTCTCAAAAAGCTGTGAACTCAGTTTAGTGGCCAAAACTAAAACATGGTCAAAAAATTTTCATTAAAGGTGAAAGC
Source organism: Hyla sarda (assembly GCF_029499605.1). Lineage (NCBI taxonomy): Eukaryota > Metazoa > Chordata > Amphibia > Anura > Hylidae > Hyla > Hyla sarda. The sequence continues at coordinate 289,138,533 of NC_079194.1, forward strand.
CTATGTGATCTGTACCTAAAATGACTACTTACCACAGAAAAACTGCTCTAAAAAGGACTATGTAAATATATTTCTTCCTTCTCTGAAATCTGCTGTCCGCTGCCTGTTGGTAGGGGAATTCTGTCTCTAGCAGCAAAGAGTCCAGAAGAGGGAACACAGAAAGTAGGACAGGGCTTAGCTAGCGCTATGTGCAGCAGAGAAAGCCTGAACTGTGTGCATGCACCCTGAGGTCCATGGCCATCACGCCCCCTCCCATAGTCATGAAAGGAGGGGGTGTGGCATGACGTCATGTCTCAAGTCCCGGAAACAAAGAGGTGCTGCACGAAGATTAGACATCGATTAGACATCTTATCCCCTATACTTTGGATAGGGGATAAGATGTCTTTGGCCAGAATACCCTTTTAAAGAAAGTTCTGGGCAGCTGTCCCTTGTGTAGCTTATCATCATCATCAGTGGTTCACTGCTTAGACCAGTGAAATGGGGACTTCAACTTAATAGGAGGATTCCTTACCTAGTCCTGAAGGCTTTTACCTAAATGCTGAGGGCAACTACCTAATAGGTTGGGATTCCCTACATAAATAACGGGGGCTTCTACCTAATAGGGTGGGACTCCCTGCCTAAATAATGGGGGGGGGGGGGGGGGGGGGGTTACCTACCTGCTAGGTGCTTCACCAATTTAGGGGTGGGGGGGGGGGGATTTTAAAGCAAATTCCGCGAAATACTGACCTGCATTGTTCATTGCTTGCAGACATTAGCCAGGGACTAAAACGGGAAACCCTAAATATGCCATAAGATCCGCAAACAACCCTATTGCTGTGCATAATATGAAATGCATGTTGTTTTTATCTTCCTTTCTTAGATATGGTGCCGTTTTTCTAGGTAGGAATGTACCCTAAATATATAGTTTGTCATACAGTCCCCTGTACGGTCACCATCTGACTTTAGACGGAATTCCCCAACCACGCTTCTAGCTGTTACAAAACCACAACTCCCAGCATGCCCGGACAGCCAACGGCTGTCCGGGCATGCTGGGGGTTGTAGTTTTGCAACAGCTGGAGGCACCCTGGTTGGGGAAACCCTGCATCTTTGTGAACTTTGGAGCTACACCGCTTGTCCTCTAACAACAGTAATGGCTGATGAAGGTCCCCTCCGCAACACTAAAGGGAAGGACGCAAACAATGCTGCAATCTAAAGGGACATTCTAGACTGACCCCATATAAAGAATATATAGGATTATATAATAGAACATAAAGGAGGTGAAATTCTCCAACCACACAAAAACATTAGCCAGTCCATCAACCTGTCAGATCGTTATAGGAACCTGCAAGGCCGGCCATAACTCAGACTATATTAGGAAATGACACCGGAGCAGTTACCCCGGGCTCTGCTCAGCCATTAAATCTAATAGACTACATAGTTACTTCAACAAAGGACTTCTGGGAGGTCGAGGGCCCGTGGGTCAAGTTTTTCTGTGTCTAAGTCACCAAACTAAACTTTTAATATATTGTTCCTTTTGTTATTATAAGACATTTTGCTATTTACTTGCTGTTAAAATTCTCAACCTTTATCTGTTCTTAATGTGATTGAAAAAATGGCCACTAGGTGGCTCTGTTCTGTTCCCAAACAGTAAATTTAGTCTCCACCCTGACTTGCAGAAGTCCAAACTCAGGAAGTGCGTGCTGGGCATGGTGAGGCACAGCTCTCGCAGGCTTCAGTGACGTTGTGCCTGCTGGGGAACGCCCACTTTGTCCTCCTGGGAGATCAGACAATGTGAGTAAGAGGAAAAGTATGATACACAGCTTTTTAAAGCTCGGAATTTTTTATTTTTTTTAGGGCGTTAAGAGTAGTTAGTTTAGAAAATATGGTTTGATGATAAGTACTCTTTAAGTCACTAAGTCATTGAGATTTTCATGAACATGCAGGCACCAAAATCCACCTCACTATGACTAGTTTAAGTGTAAAGAAGGGCATTGCCTTAAAGGGGAACCCAGGTGAAATATTTTATTTTATTTTTTTCAAATTAACTGGTGCCAAAAAGTTATATAGATTTGTAAATTAATTCTATTTAATAATCTTAACCCTTCCAGTACTTGTGAGAGGTTTGATATGGGGATTTGTTCCTGACGCGGACAGAGGTGTCAGCAGAGAGCACTGTGGTCAGACTGAAAAGAACTACACTACTTCCTCTGGAGCATGCAGCAGCTAAGTACTGGAAGGATTAAGATTATTAAAAAATTACTTCTTTTTAATTCGGGGTACTCCGGTGGCAAACTTTTTTTTATTTTTTATGAACTGGTGCCAGAAAGTTAAATTAATTCTATAAAAAAATCTCAATCCTTCCAGTACTTATTAGCAGCTGTATGCTACAGAGGAAATTTGAATTGAACACTTTTTGAATTTCGCTTTAGTGTTGTCCACAGTGCTCTCTGCTGACACATCTGTCTGTGTCAGGAACTGTCCAGAGTAGCATAGGTTTGCTATGGGGATTTTCTCCTTCTCTGGGCAGCTGCAGATACGGGCATCAGGTGTCAGCAGAGAGCACTGTGGACAACACAAAAAAATGTTTTTCCTCTGTAGCAAACAGCTGCTAACAATTCCTGAAAGGATTAAGATTTTTTTAATAGAAGTTATTTACAAATCTGTTTAACTTTCTGACACCAGTTGATTTAAAAAAAAAAAAAATGAAGGTTTCCACCGGAGTACCCCTTTAATCCTTCCAGTACTTATCAGCTGCTGTATGCTCCAGAGGAAGTTCTGTAGTTCTTTCCAGTCTGACCACAGTGCTCTCGACACCTCTGTCCGCATCAGGAACAAATCCCAATAGCAAACCTCCCCTGCTCTGGGTTCAACTTCTAAGACCCCTACTATTCCGAATATTTAGATATACAGTGACCTTGCATACATAGGAATGGTCTTACTGGGAATCGGAGGACCTAAGATCTCCCTGCAGAGCCCAGTGCCGTACGGTCAGCGCGCCAGGGACAAGCCAGCAGGGAACCAACGCGCAACCAGAACGCAGGACTATTCATTTTGCCAAGGGGCATGAAAGAACGGACTTGGTTCAACGAGATGACAAGTGTGGAGACAGAGGCCCATTCAACTTCTCCGCAATGTCTCTTCGAAACTCTGAAACCGAGCAGCAGATTCACAAGCGCTGGGATTTTCCTTTCGATTCGGAGTGCTTTTGTACTTAAACATTTTTTTTTCTTTCCATTTTCTTCCAGATTGGAATTTACATATCCTATTAGGACGAACAAAGAAGAAGACGACGCGGCACTGGCAAAGGCCTTTTACTGCGTTCTATGCTGCTCTCTCCCCCCCTCTGAAGAAGGAGGAGGGGGGGGGGACGGATGGTGGATGCAGGCTACCATTCTCTAGAGCGGAAGAATGGGAATTGAGGGCAGAGAAAGATGCTGAATTGTGTTTAACATTACTGGGAAATAAAAAAAAAAAAAAAAAAAAAGAACACTATCTGTGACAGCAGGTTTAGAGCGGCGCGGCAGGAAAACGCCAAGTTGCCTCGAATGCTTGGAGCCCGGGGTTAAGCTTCTTTTCAGAGAGGACAGATAAAGAATGAAGGGGAAAGAGAGAGAGAGAAAAAGAAGAAGCTGATAAGGCGGAGAGAACGAGAGAGAGAAGAGGGGATGGAAGGTACGCAGCGCTGAAGACGCCAGCGAGGAGAAGTCAGAAAGGGAACTCTACCCGGTACGAAAAAGCGGATGTCCAGAATAAGAGCAAAAGGACGATAGTGGCGGCTGAGATTAAGTGCAATTCAATCACATACAATATGGGATTTACATCTGTTTAAAAAAAATAAGGGAACACTAAGATAACACATCCTAGATCTGAATGAACTAATCGTATGAAATACTTTCATCTTTACATAGGTGAATGAGGTGACAATAAAAATCACACAAAAATGATCAATGGAAATCAAATGTATCAACCCATGGAGGTCTGGATATGGAGTCACACTTAAAATCACAGTGGAAAACCCCACTACAGGCTGATCCAACTTTATGTAATGTCCTTAAAGGGGTACTCCGGCGCTAAGACATCTTATCCCCTATCCAAAGGATAGGGGATAAGATGCCTGATCACGGGGGTCCCGCTGCTGGGGACCCCCGTGATCTTCCACGCCACACCCCGTTAGAATCAGCCCCGGAGCATGCTCGCTCCGGGTCCGATTACTGGCGATCACGGGGACGGAGCATAGTGACGTCACGGCTCCGCCCCCTCAATGCAAGCCTATGGAGGGGATGTGAAAGCTGTAGCACCGGAGTGTGTGTGGCCTCCACGTGCCCGTATGACCTCCCTACAATGCCTGGACATGCTCCTGATGAGGTGGAGGATGGTCTCCTGAGGGATGTCCTCCCAGACCTGGACTAAAGCATCCGCCAACTCCTGGACAGTCTGTGGTGGATGGAGCGAGACGTCCCAGATGTGCTCAATCGGATTCAGGTCTGGGGAACGGGCGGCCAGTTCATAGCATCAATGCCTTCCTCTTACAGGAACTGCTGACACACTCCAGCAACATGAGGTCTAGCATTGTCTTGCATTAGGAGGAACCCTGGGCCAACCGCACCAGCATATGGTCTCACAAGGGGTCTGAGGATCTCATCTCGGTACTTAATGGCAGTCAGGCTACCTCTGACAAGCACATGGAGGGCTGTGCGGCCCCCAAAGAAATGCCACCCCACACCATAACTGACCCACCGCCAAACTGGTCATGCTGGACAATGTTGCAGGCAGCAGAACGTTCTTCACGGCATCTCCAGACTCTGTCACATGTGTCACATGTGCTCAGTGTGAACCTGCTTTCATCTGTGAAGAGCACAGGGCGCCAGTGGTGAATTTGCCAATCTTGGTGTTCTCTGGTAAATGCCAAATGTCCTGCACGGTGTTGGGCTGTAAGCGCAACCCCCACCTGTGGATGTCGGGCCCTCATACCACCCTCATGGAGTCTGTTTCTGACTATTTGAGTGAACACATGCACATTTGTGTCCTGCTGGAGGTCATTTTGCAGGGCTCTGGCAGTGCTCCTCCTGCTCCTTCTTGCACAAAGGTGGAGGCAGCGGTCCTGCTGCTGGGTTGTTGCCTCCTACGGCCTCCTCAATGTTTCCTGATGTACTGGCCTGTCTACTGGTAGCGCCTCCATGCTCTGGACACTACGCTGACAGACACAGCAAACCTTCTTGCCACAGCTCGCATTGATGTGCCATCCTGGATGAGCTGCACTACCTGAGCCACTTGTGTGGGTTGTATACTCCGTCTCATGCTACCACTAGAGTGAAAGCACCGCCAGCATTCAAAAGTGACCAAAACATCAGCCAGGAAGCATAGGAACTGAGAAGTGGTCTGTGGTCACCACCAGCAGAGACACTCCTTTATTGGGGGTGTCTTGCTAATCGCCTATAATTTCCACCTGTTGTCTGTTCCATGTGAAATTGATTGTCAATCAGTGTTCTTCCTGAGTGGACAGTGGGATCTCACACAAGTGTCAGTGACTTGGAGTTACATTGTGTTGTTTAAGTGTTCTCTTTATTTATTTGAGCAGTGTATTATACTCTATACAACCATCGTGGCCGTTTTCGCCATATTGTACTATGAGATGCTGCAGAGCAGAGTTTGTCTTTGGGCTCATAAACCTGATGTGTCGTCTTATGGCAGTGGGTGCCTCCAGCTGTTGAAAAACTACAACCCCCAGCATGACCAGACAGCCTTCGGCTGACCGGGCATGCTGGAAGTTGTAATTTTGCAACAGCTGAAGGCACCCTGGTTGGAGAACACTGTCTTATGGTCATAAAACGAGAACGGAGATGTCCTTGCAACATGAAGTTTAAAGGGGTACTCCGGTGGAAAACAATTTATTTTAAATCAACTGGTGCCAGAAAGTTAAACAGATTTGTAAATTACTTCTATTAAAAAATCTGAATCCTTTCAGTACTTATGAGCTGCTGAAGTTGACTTGTCCTTTTCTATCTAAGTGCTCTCTGATGACACCTGTCTCGGGAACCGCCCAGTTTAGAAGCAAATCCCCATACTAAACCTCTTCTACTCTGTGCAGTTCACGAGACCAGCAGAGATGTCAGCAGAGAGCACTGTTGCCAGACAGAAAAGAACAACTCAACTTCAGCAGCTGATAATTATTGGAAGGATTAAGATTTTTTTAATAGAAATAATTTACAAATCTGTTTAACTTTCTGGAGCCAGTTGATCTAAAAAAAAAAAAAAAGTTTTTTCCAGGAATACCCCTTTAAAGGGGTACTCCAATGAAACCCTTTTTTCTTTTAAACCAACTGGTGACAGAAAGTTAAGCATATTTGTAAATTACTTCTATTAAAAAAATCTTAATCCTTCCAGTACTTATTAGCTGCTGAATGCTACAGAGGAAATTCCTTTCTTTTTGGAACACTGATGACATCACGAACACCGTACTCTCTGCTGACATCTCTGTCCATTTTAGCAACCGTGCATAGCAGATTTATCCTAAGGGCAGCATGGTGGCTCAGTGGTTAGCACTGCTGCCTTGCAATGCTGGGGACTTGGGTTCAAATCCCACTAAGGACAACAATAAATAAAGCGTTATTATTATTAATAATTAATCAATTATTATAATAACGTCAGCAGAGAGAACTGTGCTCGTGATGTCATCAGAGAGCATTCCAAAAAGAAAAAAATTTCCTCTGTAGTATTCAGCAGCTAATAAGTACAGGAAGGATTAAGATTTTTTTAATAGAAGTAATGTAAAAACCTGTTTAATTTTCCTGGAGCCAGTTGATTTAAAAGAAAAAAAAGGTTTTCTCCGGAGTACCCATTTAAAAGGATCCTCTCTGGTAGGAAAGCAGAGCCCCCAGGATCCCTGTCTATAAATAATTGTTTCCCCCCACCTTGGAGAGCATCCACAGAATGAGGGCAGCACCTGCCTGCGCAGCGGACGCTCCGTGACAGAAGCAGCTACATCTGGATGCAGCGGGGAAGCCTTTGGCCCACCCATTTATCCAGCTCCTAGAAAAAGGAATTGGAGCAGATACTCCAGTGACCGCCTCTGGTTCATGGACTCATGGCTATTCTCGCTGATCCGCGCCGGACAATCGGACTGCGCTGGCGAACGATCGAGAGGAGTGAACCAGACGTGGCATTCTCTGCTGATCCCAGATTTACGTTCGTACAAACCGGCCTAGGGTTCTGCAATCCTAAAAAGGTTGTTACTAGAGATGAGCGAACTTACAGTAAATTTGATTCGTCACGAACTTCTCGGCTCGGCAGTTGATGTCTTTTCCTGCATAAATTTGTTCAGCCTTTAGGTGCTCCGGTGGGCTGGAAAAGGTGGATACATTACGAGGAAAGAGTCTCCTAGGACTGTATCCACCTTTTCCAGCCCACCGGAGCACCTGAAAGCTGAATTCATTTGTGCAGGAAAAATCATCAACTGCCGAGCCGAGAAGTTTGTGACGAATCAAATTTACTGTAAGTTCGCTCATCTCTAGTTGTTACCCAACCAGGGTGCCTCCGACTTTTGCAAAACTACTACTCCCAGCATGCCCGGACAGCCTCTGGCTGTCCGGGCATGCTGGGAGTTGTAGTTTTGCAACAACTGGAGGCACCCTGGTTGGGAAACGCTGACATAACCAAACAGACTTGCAATTCGGTAAACAGGGAAAATGAAAGTTTATTAAGAGTTATTTCCTGTACAGGTTCCTGGGCAGCTCAGGACAAATCCTGTGCACAAGCAGACGTGCTGGACGTTCACTCTCTGGACTAGGTAAGTATATAGGGGTACTCCGCCCCTAGACATCTTATCCCCTAGCCAAAGGATAGGGGATAAGATATCTGATTGCACGCAGGGGGGGTTGTCCTGCCGCTGGTGACCCCAGCGATCTCGCTGCTCCACCCGGCGTTCGTTTAGAGCTTTGAGTGCAGCGCCACACCCCCTCAATGCAAGTCTATGGGAGGGGGCATGATGGCTGCCACGCCCCCTCCCATAGCCTAGCATTGAGGGGGCGTGACCGTGACATCATGAGTGGGGTGTGACCATGACGCCATGACCCTCCGCCCCCCATCGCCAGTTTGCTCCGTGCATCGGATGTCTGAGGTGTCGCAGCCATGATCGTGGGGGTCCCCAGTGGTGGGATTTCCGCAATCAGACATCTTATCCCCATTGACTCCCATTTTTTTTTTTTTTTTTTTTTTAAACATGGGAGTCAATGGGACCCCTACAAAACAGTACATGCGTACGGTTCCATCCGGTTTTTGACTTTGCACAGTTTTTTTTTTTATTCTTGGAATTTCAATCAAACAAAGTGAAACTTTATTCATAATGGAGTGAAAAGTTAAAAACGTATACGTTTTTTTTTTTTTCTTAAAAAACGGCGGCAACCGGACATCATTTTTCAAAACCGTATACGGATTAAAATTTGTACACACGTTTTGATACAGTTTGGACCGGTTTTTGAGGAATCAGTTTTTCATCAAAAACCTGATACGGGAACTGTATTGCAAAAACGTGGCGTGAACCCGGCCAAACAGAAGCCAACATTTATTACGTGGTCAAGAAGAAGAAGGTGGACCTGCGGCAACGGGATGAGTTAATGATGGGATAACAAATTAGGCTGGTGGTCTGACAGCTGGGAAGGTGGTCTCGGACATATCCATTGGAATAAAGCAGCAGTCGTGTGTTTGTACTTCTGTCCCACTCATCCGTTGCCCCAAGGTTCGGAACATTTTGTTCCAAACGCTTGGAGTGATCGGCAGGGGGTCGTGATGTCACTGCCGCGCCCCCTCAATGCAAGTCTATGGGAGGGGGCGTGGCCACGCCCCCTCCCATAGACTTGCATTGAGGGGGCACGAGGCGTGACATCCAGAGGGGGGGGGGGGGTGGCCGTGATGTCACAACCCTCGCCGCCGGCACCCAGCGTTCTAAACAAATGCTGGGTGCCATACAAAGATAGGGTGGGGGTGGTCCATCAGACATCTAATCCTCTATCCTTTGGATAGGGGATAAGATGTCAGGGGGCGGAGTACCCCTTTAAGCGGATATAAGCTGGAGAAGAATTAGGTCTCGCATTGTCTGCTCCTCCGTACAGCAGACAGCTACATGATGGATCACTTGCCTAATTTGACATTTAGAGGAGTCGGGGTTTTTAGAAAACGTTTGATGGATGAAGCGTGAAGAATCAGGAAGGAGACGTAGATCTGCATACAGAGTCCCGAATATGTCTCGTGTGTACGCAGAGTGATCAATGGTCGCTACGCCAGGGTCAGAGGCAGAACGGTCTCCAACTGATCAGAACATTACAGACAGGTTTCAAGGTCTTTTACCAAAAAAATGGGGAGAGGTGCAGAGTTTACAGACTGGTGTCCATGCCTGGACGAGAAGTTAGGGTGTCAATACTTGTGGCTACAAACTACAATTCCCAGCATACCCCGACAGCTGAATGGGAGAGTTGGCACACATCCATAAACATAAACAGACAGTCCTGGCGAGTTTGGACACCTTAAAGGGGTACTCCGGTGGAAAACTTTTTATTTTTATTTTTTTTAAATCAACTAGTGCCAGAAAGTTAAACAGATTGGTAAATTACTTCTATTAAAAAATCTTAATCCTTCCAGTACTTATTAGCTGATGAATACTACAGAGAAAATTATTTTCTTTTTGGAACACAGTGCTCTCTGCTGACATCATGACCACAGTGCTCTCTGCTGACATCTTAGGAACATCTGCGTCCATTTTAGGAACTGTCCAGAGCAGCATATGTTTGCTGTGGAGATTTTCGACTACTGCCGTCACGCCCCCTTCCATAGACTTGCACTGAGGGGGCGTGACCGTGACATCATGAGCCTCCGCCCTGCATCGCCAGTCATCTGGCACGGAGTGAAATTTGCTCCATGCGTCGGATGTTTGGAGTGCCGCAGCTGGGATCGCGGGGGTCCCCAGCGGTGGGACCCCCTGTGATCAGACATCTTATCCCCTATCCTTTGGGCAGAGTGCTTCTTTAAAGAGAACATTTCATGTGCCTGTACCCCACATCAGACAGGATTCCATCAGCCATACCAGCACAGGCAGCTTAGGCTCCTCTCATCTCACCAGACAGCGGCGGCGTCGTCCCACGTGTCTTATACAGCGTCGAGCGCAGCCATCAGTCATCCCCCGCTCATTACGTATGCGTTATCTGAGTCATTAACCGGAAGAGAGATAATTAACCTGGCACCTCCGATCTGTCGTGTGGAAAACCTCTCATTTTCCATCTCTGTGAACGACACCGGTCTCATCTCCCCTCATGTATCGCTCGCTGCGAGGTCCTGACTCCGGCAAGCGTGTTATTAAAAACGCTCGGGTGCCAACGCTGATCGCGCGCCGCTAATTGTTATATACAAATGAAGCTTCCCCTAATCACACCCTCCAGCTTTCTATATGTCACTACACAAATACACATCTGAAGCAGCTGGCTTTAAATATATATATGTCCACCCATCAGACATGGCAATACCAGATGACGCGAATAACAAGGATACGACACAGGGCGGGATGTATCCGGCGGTAAGGGATCAGTCAGTTCCTGGGGTTCATGTTGGGCGTAGAAAAAAAAAAAGGGGCAAATGTACGAATCAGAGCGAATAATGGCGAGACAACCGGGTCCGAACTTCTCCAAAAGAACCGGTTTTGTCCCTGGTAAGAAGGGGTTAGTACCTACCAAATGGAATACAAGGATGGACAACCAAGGAACTGGTGATGGAGGCTCAATTCTACGTATGGGAAGCAGAGGCTACCCCCCCCCCCCCTACAGTAAAGTGAACTGCTGAAAAGGTTTGTGCTGACTAGAAAGGAGTCAGATCACAGAGGACATCACAGTTTGCTGTATATGGTACCGAGTAGCCCCAGACCGGTAAAAGCGCCCATGCTGATCACTGTCCAGTGAGTATACTAATAATGGTCATTAGAGATGAGCGAACTTACAGTAAATTCGTCACGAACTTCTCGGCTCGGCAGTTGATGACTTTTCCTGCATAAATTAGTTCAGCTTTCCGGTGCTCCCGTGGGTTGGAAAAGGTGGATACAGTCCTAGGAGACTCTTTCCTAGGACTGTATCCACCTTTTCCATCCCACCGGAGCACCTGAAAGCTGAACTAATTTATGCAGGATAAGTCATCAACTGCCGAGCCGAGAAGTTCGTGACGAATCGAATTTACTGTAAGTTCGCTCATCTCTAATGGTCATGTGAGCATCAAAACTGGAGCATGAAGTAACGCAAAAAGGCAGCCTGGACTGTCGGGTCACTTTTTCTTTTCAGTCATGTGAACGTCAGGGTGTATGTGCAGGGATGTGGAATTCCTATCACCCCACGCCCGAGACATGCAGTTCCGGGTGCCGGGCAGGTGAATCTTTCCGGCCCTTAGCCTGGGCAAGAACTGTCCAGAGTAGGAGAAAATCCCCATAGAAAACTTATGCTGCTCTGGACAGTTCCTAAAATGGACAGAGATGTCAGCAGAGAGCACTGTGTTCCACAAAGAAAACCCATTTCCTCTGTAATATTCAGCAGCCAATAAGTAGTGGAAGGATTAAGATTTTTTAATAGAAGTAATTTACAAATCTGTTTAACTTTCTGGCACCAGTTGATTTAAAATATAAATAAATAAAGTTTTCCACGGGAGTACCCCTTTAAGTAATAACTATTGGTCTCCTATGTGAACCTGTGGCTGCACTATTTGTTTTGATCTATACTGTTCTATTATATATATTATTATCCATCTTTTATTACTAGCCCCTGAGGACGTCCGGCTGGTTTATACCAATCCGAACAGAAATGCGCTGGGCTTTATCTTTCCAAGCATTGGGGGTTCTTTAGATCAAGATTGAAGTCCCAGTTTTTGGGATAGACTGTGACACCTGGAATTAGTTGAGACTGTGGGAAGTTTTTGACCTATTGAGAGATTTTTATTTTACAAGGTGATTGAACTACACTGGTTATTTTCTTTTGGTGGCTTTTAGCTTCCCTTATCATTAAAAGTTAAAGGGGTACTCCGCTGGAAAAAAAAAAAACCTTAAAAAGTTAAACATATTTGTAAATTACTTTCATTAAAAACTCTTAATCCTTCCACTACCCATCAGCTGCTTTATGCTCCACAGGAAGTTCTTTTCCTTTTGAATTTATTTTTCTGTCTCACCATAGTGCTCTCTGCTGACACCTCTGTCCATTTTAGGAACAGTCCAGAGTAGAAACAAATCACTAGAGATGAGCGAACTTACAGTAAATTCAATTAGTCACGAACTTCTCGGCTCGGCAGTTGATGTCTTTCCCTGCATAAATTAGTTCAGCTTTCCGGTGCTCCCGTGGGCTGGAAAAGGTGGATACAGTCCTAGGAGACTCTTTCCTAGGACTGTATTCACCTTTTCCAGTCCACCGGAGCACCTTAAGGCTGAACTAATTTACGCAGGATACGTCATCAACCGCCGAGCCGAGAAGTTTGTGACGAATCGAATTTACTGTAAGTTTGCTCATCTCTACAAATCCCCATAGCAAACCTCTCCTGCTCTGGACAGTTCCTGACATGGACAGAGGTGTCAGCAGAGAGCACTGTGGTCAGACTGAAAAGGAAATTAAAAAAGAAAATAACTTCCTGTACAGCATACAGCAGCTGATAAGTACTGGAAGGATTAAGATTTTTAAATCGAAGTAATTTACAAATCTGTTTAACTTTCTGGCATCAGTTGATTTAATTTTTTATTTTTTTTTCCAGTGGAGCACCCCTTTAAGTGTTAAGGCACCTTAATATTTGATTTGCAGTTTTTGCTACCTAAACATTGTACAGACCAAGTTTCACTCATTCCAACCAGCTAATCCAGTGTTTCCCAACCAGGGTGCCTCCAGCTGTTGCAAAACTACAACTCCCAGCATGACCGGACAGCCGTTGGCTGTCCGGGCATGCTGGTAGTTGTAGTTTTGCAACTGCTGGAGGCACACTGGTTGGGAAACACTGAGCTAATCCAATGGCCGTGGGAATTAAAGCAACACTCCACCTCAAAGGGTCTTTGGGGCAATGTATGACACAGGGAAGAACAAGTTATAACTCATCATGACCAACAGGTCTCGTATATAGAAACAATAACGTTATGGGGGTAATATCCTACTGTAGATCTCCCTATAAACCTTTGGCGCACGCACAGTAATGCCGTGACAAATATCTGCTGCATTCACAAGTGACAGCCAGTGTAGGGCGCACATCACAGGATCTATTTTCAGGGGAAGCCTATTAACCTCCCGGCGGGGTTCCTGCACACGATCCACAGTCTACTGGAGGCCGAGTGAATGGATATTACATTACAGCAAATTAAAAGCAAACAATCCGGGAAAGACCAAAAAGCTGAAGGCCATAATGGTCAGTCTTTACTGCAGAACTACACCTCCCAGGATGGGTTGTAAGTTAGCCACAGGAGGGAGGGGACAAGGGTTAACTGTTGTTGAGGGGAGAAAGAAGGAGAAAGAGAGCGGAACGAGAGCCCGAGAGAGAGCGAGAGAACACGAGAGCCCGAGAAAGAGCGAGAGAACACGAGAGCCCGAGAAAGAGCGAGAGAGCGGAGCGAGAGCCCGAGAGAGCGGAGCGAGAGCCCGAGAGAGCGGAGCGAGAGCCCGAGAGAGCGGAGCGAGAGCCCGAGAGAGCGGAGCGAGAGCCCGAGAGAGCGGAGCGAGAGCCCGAGAGAGCGGAGCGAGAGCCCGAGAGAGCGGAGCGAGAGCCCGAGAGAGCGGAGCGAGAGCCCGAGAGAGCGGAGCGAGAGCCCGAGAGAGCGGAGCGAGAGCCCGAGAGAGCGGAGCGAGAGCCCGAGAGAGCGGAGCGAGAGCCCGAGAGAGCCCGAGAGAGAGAGAGCACGAGAGCACAAGAGAGAGAGAGCACAAGAGAGAGAGAGCACAAGAGAGAGCACAAGAGAGAGAGAGCACAAGAGAGAGAGAGCACAAGAGAGAGAGAGCACAAGAGAGAGAGAGCACAAGAGAGAGAGAGCACAAGAGAGAGAGAGAGAGAGAGAGAGAGAGAGAGAGAGAGAGCACAAGAGAGAGAGAGAGCACAAGAGAGAGAGAGAGCACAAGAGAGAGAGAGAGAGCACAAGAGAGAGAGAGAGAGCACAAGAGAGAGAGAGAGCACAAGAGAGAGAGAGAGAGCACAAGAGAGAGAGAGAGAGCACAAGAGAGAGAGAGAGAGAGAGAGAGAGAGAGAGCACAAGAGAGAGAGAGAGAGAGAGAGAGAGCACAAGAGAGAGAGAGAGAGAGAGAGCACAAGAGAGAGAGAGCACAAGAGAGAGCACGAGAGAGAGAGCACAAGAGAGAGAGCACAAGAGAGAGAGAGCACAAGAGAGAGAGAGCACAAGAGAGAGAGCACAAGTAGAGAAGAATGAGAGCGCATGAACGAAATAGAGCACGATATAGAGAGATGAAGAAAAAATACATTATGCACTGAGCAGAATAGTTTATCTTCAGTGTACAAGCAGTGGGGACGTTATCGAGCAGCCATCATAAGTGCCCGACGTGGTGCCAGCTTGGAAGGCTGAGGATTAAATACAAGATCTCATTTGCATTACGCTAAAGTATAGACTTCCCGATAAGAGGAATTGGGCAACGTGAGGGGATTGTTGAGCAGCGCGACATGGATTCCACTTTTCCATATTGCATGGCCTTTGGGCTGAAAAGCAGAGCACGTAATGCTTAAAGAGGAACCTCTCCTGCTCTGGACAGTTCCTGACATGGACAGAGGTGTCAGCAGAGAGCACTGTAGTCAGACAAAGGAAAAGAACTTCCTCTGGAGCATACAGCAGCTGATAAGTACTGGAAGGATTAAGATTTTTAAATAGAAGTAATTTACAAATCTGTTTAACTTTCTGGCACCATTTAGTTTGAAAACATTTCTCTTCCCTCCAGAGTACCCCCTTAAAACACAGGCCAGGTCCACCACCACTTATACGACAGAGGGGTTCAATACAGGGAGCTTCCTCTAAGACACACGACAGGAGCTGTTGCAAAACTACAATTGCCAGCATGCCCGGACTGCCAAAAGCTGCCTGAACATGCTGAGAGTTGTAGTTTTACAACAGGTGGAGACACGCTGGTTGTAAAACGCCGATATAAGGGCTCGGTTTTTGCGCGACCAATTGTACTTTGTAATGACACCTTTTATTCTACTATATATTTTATTCTTTTTATTATACTTTTATTCTTCAGACATTTCTGCACTTGGCGATAGAACAGGTTTTATTTTCCTTCTAGGACCAGGACCGCATTGTAATATCAATAGACATTGTGCAACAGGGTCTTCAGAGACTATCCAAGGAGAGCCAGGGATACCCCAACGCTGTATCTCAGACTGTCCCATATAGACACATGGAGCTTCGTGCAGGGGTCAACATGTCCCCTTCCTGGGGACAGCCGGGGTGCCGAGCTGGAGATTGTGGGGGACCCAGCGGTCGGACCCTCCCCCAGACAATCTAAAACGTATCCCCTATCCTTCGGATAGAGAATAAAAGGAGTACTCCAGTGCAGTATAAAAAATTATTTCCATTCGATAGGGGGAAAAGTTTTACTGCACTGGAGAACCCCTTTAATAGTTGGATTTAAAGGGGTACTATGCCGAAAATCATATGATGCCTGATCGCTGGGGTCCCGCCACTGGGGACCCCCACGATCTCCGGGCTTGGAGCTTCTGATTTTGTGACGTCACGCCACGCCCCCTCCATTCGTGTCAATGAGAGGAGATGTGACAGCTAGTACGTAACCATCACGCCTCCTCCCATAGACATGAATGGAGGGGGCATGGCGGCTGTTGTCGCCAGTCATCCGACACAGAGTGGGGTTCGCTCCGTGCATGGATGACTGGGGCCGCGCCGGAGTCCCACCGCTTTGGAAAAGGGATAAGATGTTTTTCTGCGGAGTACCCCTTTAAGCTCTGGAGTAGTCGCGACTAACTTCTAATCAGAAAATAAAAAGCAGGTTAGGGGAAAAAAAACTAAAACTGGTTAACGCTGCAGATCCGTCAGTGACCCAACCCATAGTGTGCCTCCAGATGTTGCCAAGCCCCCCGTCCCGCTTTGCCCCCTGGCCTGCTCGCAGAAGCAATCCGCCGCTCTAAGCAGCCACACAGGGGCACTGCAGTGTACTTAGACATCGCGGACCAGTAGCTGCAAGCAGGCCAGGGGTTGGGGCGAGGCAGGGCGGGAGGTGGCAACAGCTGGAGGCACACAGATCTGTTACATGTGACCCTACACTAATGCATTTTTTCCCCAACCTGTAGCTCTCTGTTGCAAAGCTATCACTCCCATCATGCCCCGACAGCCTTCGGCTGTCGGGGCATGATGGGAGTGGTAGTTTTGCAACAGCTGAAAAGCCACATATTTGGGGGGGGGGGGGGGGGGGCACTGCTCTAATATAGGTAAATAAAATATTAGTTCCCATTAAACCACTAGGCAGGATACCTACTAACTTCCTGATCTGCAGCACCACCAAGTGGACAGAAGGGATAACTGCAGTAACGGCCGGTGTGCGACAGCTGCGTTTTTTTTGTTTGTTTTTCAAGCGCATAAATAGTCTGGTGATCCTCTAGGCTCTAAAGAACCTCAGACGTCCATTAAGAGCTATAGGCGAGCTTGGATTTGGTCAAGTTTTTGGCTCGTGAACAAGAAAAAAAGATCACAATGCAAATGTGAACAGAGCCAAATATACTGATTCTCTGTTGTTCACCGAGTATCTAGGAAGACTCCGCTTGACATTTGATATCCCCACCTTTTCCTATATGGGGGGCATGACAATGGCTTAGGCCAGTATTCCACAACTTATGGGGGGGGGGGGGGGGGGTCGTATTTTTGCAAAAGCTGAGGAGTCACAAGTTGGGCAAATGCTGCATTAGGCATAAAGCGTAAAGCTTGTGGGGAATGTACGCCCCGGAAAACATGGGCAGGACATTCCATACATTGGAACGTTCCGGCGGGCGCGTGTCTATTCTTTCTGAAGACGCCAGAATGGGAAATTGTACCGTGTGCACAGTGCAGCGGAATCCTATTGAAGTCAACCTGACCCTGCTACAGCGGAATGTCCGTGCGGAATATTCCGGCGGATTTCTGCACGGGCATTCCACCATATGAACATACTCTTAGGCTAAGCGACATTGCTATTTAAAAAAAAAATAAATAAACTGCATCATCTGCAAATCTGGGTGGACTTTAGGTCTATGTTCACCTGAAAAATTTCGGGAAAACGGCAGGTGTTGGCATGTTAGGGCTGCTAAGAAATGCGGATTCCGCTGAAAGATTAGATGCATCAATTCTTTCCGTCCGTGGTGGCCAACATGAAGATTTCCACAGCAGATGTTTCTGCTGTGGAAATTCCACCATGTGCACAGTGCAGGAGAATCCCCTTGAAAACAATGGGACTCTGCTGCAATGAGAACAAGAGAGAGAGAGAGAAAACAAGAGAAAGATTGGAGAAAGCGAGAACAAGGCCATATTGGTCAGCCTTTACTGCAGAACTACACCTCCCAGGATGCCTTTTAAATTAGCCACAGGAAGGAGGGGGACAAGGGTTAACTGTCGTTAAGGGGAGAGAGAAGGAGAAAATGAGAGAAAGAGAGAACAAGAGAGAGAACAAGAAAAAAAAGACACAGAGAGAGAGACCAGAGAGAGAGAGAGAGAGAGACCAGAGAGAGAGAGAGAGAGACCAGAGAGAGAGAGAGAGACCAGAGAGAGAGAGAGAGAGAGAGAGACCAGAGAGAGAGAGAGAGAGAGACCAGAGAGAGAGAGAGACCAGAGAGAGAGAGAGACCAGAGAGAGACGAGAGACGAGAGAGAGAGAGAGAGAGAGAGAGAGAGAGACACAGAGAGACACAGAGAGACAGACACAGAGACACAGAGAGACAGACACAGAGAGACAGAGACACAGAGAGAGACAGAGACACAGAGAGAGACAGAGACACAGAGAGAGACAGAGACACAGAGAGAGACAGAGACACAGAGAGAGACAGAGACACAGAGAGAGACAGAGACACAGAGAGAGACAGAGACACAGAGACAGAGAGACAGAGACACAGAGACAGAGAGACAGAGACACAGAGAGACAGAGACACAGAGAGACAGAGACACAGAGAGACAGAGACACAGAGAGACAGAGACACAGAGAGACAGAGACACAGAGAGACAGAGACACAGAGAGACAGAGACACAGAGAGACAGAGACACAGAGAGACAGAGACACAGAGAGACAGAGACACAGAGACACAGAGAGACAGACACACAGAGACACAGAGAGACAGACACAGAGAGACAGAGACACAGAGAGACAGAGACAGAGAGACAGAGACACAGAGAGACAGAGACACAGAGAGAGACAGAGACACAGAGAGAGACAGAGACACAGAGACACAGAGACACAGAGAGACAGAGACACAGAGAGACAGAGACACAGAGACACAGAGAGACAGAGAGACAGAGAGACAGAGAGACAGAGAGACAGAGAGACAGAGAGACAGAGAGACAGAGAGACAGACACAGAGAGAGAGACAGAGAGAGAGACAGAGAGAGAGAAGAGATTGTGTCCCCCACACAATCAGACGCTGTCCCACCAGTGCCACAACAAAATGACAAAGAACGTCAACACCCAGTTGCCAATTTATTCATACATTACCAGGAGTGATAGCAGAGGAAATAGCACAATGCAGAGTTCCATTTCACGGAGAATACAATAACTCACTAAAACAGACATGTCAGAAGAGCTTATTGGTCCAAGGGGTACTTCTATGTCATAGAGTGACAGTGTATCGCTATGAAATGCTGTAAACCAATACAGGGAATGGCGCCGTAAACCAGCACTGTGGTCCCATCAGCCACCAGGTCAACAGGGAATTGCAGCCGCCCATTGATTTGAATGGAGCTGTACTGCGGTGTCCACTAGTAGGATGACAGGTGCTGTAGTGCAGGATGAGCTCCCCCACCGTTTATATCCTAGCGATATGCCATCACTGTATGGGAAAGGAGTAATCTTGCTGTATTGAAAACCTTCTGACAGGTTATAGTGCATTTCTTACCTTCTAAGAGAGTCGTCCTCTGTGCTCTCCTCGTGGTACTTCTATGTCATAGAGTGACAGCGTATTGCTATGAAATGCTGTAAACCCATAGAGGAAATTATGCCATAAACCAGCATTGTGGTCCCATCACCTGCCAGGTCTGCAGGGAATTGCAGCCGCCCCATTGATTTGAATGAAGCTGTACTGCGGTGCCCACTAGTAGCATGACAGGTGCCGTGGTGTAGGATGAGCTTCCCCACCGTTCATATCCTAGCGATATGCCATCACTGTATGGGAAAGGAGTACCCCTGCTGTATTGAAAACCTTCTGAGAGGTTATAGTGCATTTCTTACCTTCTTAGAGAGTCCTCCTCTGTGCTCTCCTCGTGGAGATCTTGTGGTAAGGCCTCTTGGGATACATTCGGAGCTCTGTTAACAGTAGCCGGTTGACTGTAGACCCGTTCCCAGTGTTCAGTCTCGGGATTATAAGCTACACCTACTGTTCTTTCTTCCTGTGATGTCCCTGGTTCCAAACGTCCACTGCCACTAGGTAAACTTCCTATATCTGGTCTCTCAACCCCTGTGGCACCAGGCTGCTCTGTGCTGCCAGCGGCCAGACCAGCCTGGAAAGTGCTTGGTGAAGGAACTGGGGGTGGTTGCCAGGAGGGCATGCCTGCACTCTCCGGATAAGTCGGCGGGGTCCTTTCCCAGCGCAGAGTGTCATTGTTGAACGTCAGCAGGTTGTGGCAGGCGCGGCAGCGGTTCATGTGCCCTCTAGGCTGATTTGCAGCACTCTCACCACTGTGAGCCTGGTTGGACTGATGCGAAGGACCCGGTTGTTCAGGTTCTAGATTGTTATTGAGCATCTCATGAGCTTGCCCCTGCGTGGTGCCCGGAGTCCCAGGTTCCAGGTCGTATTGCCTGTCATACTCAAGGAAGAAGCGTCTCAGGTCACACTGCAGCTCTGTTCGGGAGGTGGTGGGAAGTACAGGTGGCTGACTTCCAGAGTTATCCTGCTCTGTGGTGGAAAAACCTCGGCCCTCCGTAGCTGAAGTATACACCGAGGATGAGGCCTCGCCTTCCTGTTGCCTCAGAACAGACAGCAGGCTTACGGATGAGGCACTCGTCCGGGGAGGGGGCATGGGTTCCACCATTTCAGAACGGGATCCCATATTAAGCACTGTGCGAGTCCACTCAGAACCACCAATATCGGTGGTCGGCTGTTGATAGCGAGACGGCTGCCCAGCGAGTGAGCGGCGCATAGGTCCCAGACTCAGACTGCGCAGTGTGTTACCGGCGGTGCTGCTGTGCACGCTACTGAAGGCAGAAGGTCGGCTTAGAAGTCCATGGTCGTGCTGGGCAGAGGACTGGTGGTGCTGCTGCTGCCGTTCCAAAGAATGTTGGGGATCAGTTTGCACTGGAGAATAGGAAGTGGAGGTAGCCCCCGATGACGTGGAGGGAGTACCTGGTGCTTCAGGGTGGGGGAAAAGTGAAGACGACAACCGAGCACTAGAGCATCGGACGCAGAGGCACAGCATACTGGGGTCTTGGCAGCATGGAGTGGTGACACCTGGGGGCGGTCGGTCTCTAATGCGAGTATAAATAAGCCTTTGACTGCTTTCCGTTGTTGGGGGAGGGGGTGGAGGTGGCGGCGGCGGGGATGGGGTGGCAGAGTCTTGTACAGGAGGCTGCTCTCCGGCCTGGGTGCCTGATGAGCGCGATGAGAGCATGTGTAGAAAATTATGGAGCAGCGGCGTACGGCGGACTGGTTGAGTCTGCAACAGAGAACGTTGTCGGTAGATGGGAATCTCTGCACTGTCGAGGGGGATCTCCGATTCTTCATCACTCTAAAAAATAAAAATAAAGTGGGTCACTAAATGTACAATGCTAAAGCAGAGGTGATGGGTATGCAGAACTGCCCGCTGGCCGGATAGCCTCCAATAGATAGGACGACATCAAATGTTCCGCAACATTGTTGGCTTAAAGGGGTACTCTGTCCCTGGACATTTTATCACCTATCCAAAAGGATAGGGGATAAGATGTCAGATCACCGGGGTCCCGCTGCTGGGGACCCCAGGGATCGCTGCTGCAGCACCCCGCTATCATTACTGGGCAGAGCGATATCGCTCTGCACGTAATGATGGGCAATACAGGGGCCGGAGCATCGTTACGTCACGGCTCCGCCCCTCGTGACGTCACGGCCCGCCCTCGTCAATACAAGTCTATGGGAGGGGGCGTGACGACCATAGGCCATAGGCTTGCATTAAGGGGACGGGCCGTGATGTCATGAGGGGCGGAGCCATGACGTCACGCTGCTCTGGCCCCTGTACCGGCCGTCATTACGCACAGAGCGAACTCTTTCTGTGCAGTAATGATGGCGGGGTGCCGCAGCGGCGATCCCCAGGGTCCCCAGCAGCGGGACCGCGGCGATCTAACATCTTATCCCCTATCCTTTGGATAGAGGATAAGATGCCAGGGGCGGAGTACCCCTTTAATCCTTCCACTACTTTTTAGCAGCGGATTGCTGGAGGAAATTATTTTGTTTTTGAATTTCTATTTTGTCTTGTCCACAGTGCTCTCTGCTGACACCTCTGTCCATGTCAGGAACTGTACAGAGCAGCATAGATTTGCAATAGGGAATTTCTCCTGCTCTGGACAAATCCTGATACGGGCATTAGGTGTCAGCAGAGAGCACTGTGGACAAGACACAAAAGAAATTCAAAAATAAAAATTTCCTCTGTAGCATACAGCTGCTAAAAAGTACTGGAAGGGTAAATATTTTTTTTAATAGAAGTAATTTACAAATCTGTTTAACTTTCTGGCACCAGTTGATTTAAAAAAAATGTTTTCCACCGGAGTACCCCTTTAAGCAGATCATGGGCAGGCCAGGTTTGCATTGTGTTTTGCGTGTACAGTAGACATATGCTCTGGGATGGTGCCCTCCAGCCAAAAAGATCCAAAGGGCCCCATTGCCAAAAAGAGTGAGCTTACTCCAGGATGATAAGTGAAATCGATTAAAGCAGGTAGGCATAGGCCACAATAGTTCGGGGGCACTGCAGAGCTACATAGATGATCTTCACTTGGATATGGTCACTTTTGCAATCAAAAGAGAGTCACTATCGGGAAAACTTTGACTCTGTTACCAGGTAAGGGTGCGTTCACACGGCCGTCTGTCCCTGTTTTTTTATCCCCGTTTCGGTTCTGTTCATGCAGGCTGAAAACAGATTAAAGACGGTTTTAAAAAAATCCCATTCATGTCAATGGGATTTTTTTTTACAATCCGTTCACATCCGTTTGTACCTGTCTGCGCTCATTTTCATTTTTTTGACAGCAGAAAAAACAGCACATTCCATAAAAAAAAAACTGAAGAAAAAACGGATACAGTAAACTTAACATTAAAGTCTATGGAATACAAATGAGCCTTTAATGTCATCCGTTCGCATCAGTTTTTTTATTTGTTTTTACTTCTAAGCATGCTCAGAACAAAAAAAAAAATGGGGGGGGGGGGGGGGAGTTTATTAGCTGAACAATAACTGATACAAACGGATACAAATAGATAAAATAAAATTGACAATAACTGATGCAAACGGATGTCAAGTCCGTTTTTATTTTTGACGGGAGAAGAACGGGACGGGTCTAGACGGCCGTGTGAACGCAGCCTAAAAGGAGAAAAAGAAGTAGGGCCTAGCTAATATGGCTGACAGGAAGAAGCAAGATTAGCATAGGGCACAAATAATGCCCTCTTTATGTCTCTAAGGTGCACGATCCAAAACGAGAGGGGACGGGTGAAAAGTCTCGTATCATCGTGCAGCTTATTGGACATTGCACGTGCGTTTACCCTGCAAACGAGGATCATAACTTCGCACCCGCTCCCTTCTCGTCTCGGAAGGTATACTTCAGAGACATGACGAGGGCAGACGTGAGTAGTAAAGTAAACCCTCTCCCGTTTTACTGGACAACCCCTTTTTTTTTTAGAGTACATTCACACGTACAGCATCTGCTGCTGATGAGGAAGAAAATGAGCTGCAGCAAAATATGCAGCAGATCCTGTATGTGAAAACGGACTCTAAGGGTACTTTCAGGAGAGCGGATTTACAGCGCGTATTTTACGCTGCAGATCCGCCGCTGAAGGACCTCTGTATGGTGCCTTTGCATGTGCCTGCCCGGAGCGACAATACGCAGCTACGTGCAGACACACTGAAGTAGGGCTGCAGCTAATGATTATTTTAAAAGGAGTTCTCCCACTGAAATCTTTTATCCCCCGCTGTGCCCAGGCTGTAAAACTATACATAATAAACCTTTCACTTACCTGCCTACGATCCCCCGTTGTTCCAATATCGCCATCCCGTTCTCTGGTCCCTGTCAGCTTCCTCTTCCTGCGGGTCGGTGACTTCACTCAGCCTATCAGCAGCCGCGACGGGACATTGCTGCGGCCGCTGATAGGCTGAGCGCAGAGTGAAGTCATCGACCCGCAGGAAGAGGAAGCTGACAGGGACCAGAGAACGGGATGGCGATATCGGAACAACGGGGGATCGTAGGCAGGTAAGTGAACGTTTATTATGTATAGTTTTACAGCCCGGGCACAGCGGGGGTTAAAAGTTTTAGCTTAGAGAACTCCTTTAATAATCGATTAGTTGTCGATTATTTTATCAGGAAAAATTTTTAAAATGCCAAAAAGCTGATTCTACTTGAAAAACTATGTACAATGGCCATATTAAAAGTTTCTAGCATGCGATGTGTCATTATTAATGATCCTGTACAGAAACCAGCGTAAATTTGATACTGACGCATGAGTAACTGTCTGAACTTTAAAAAAAAAATGTTAATGATTCACTAATATTTTAATAGTTCAGACAGTTAGCCATGCGGTAGTATCAAATATGTATAAGAAAAAAATTATTTTACTTTTTTTGCATAGCAATAGGAAAATTTTTATTGGGGGAGCAGTAAATTTACATTTTATTTCTTTACTTTTTTTTTATCTAGAACTCCTATACACATGTGTTTGTGCAGAATGCAGACCATTGCCTTTACAGATCCCTTTAGACAGCAGGGCCCCCCCCCCTTTAGACAGCAGGGCCCCCCCCTTTAGACAGCAGGGCCCCCCCCCCCCTTTAGACAGCAGGGCCCCCCCCCCCTTTAGACAGCAGGGCCCCCCCCCCCTTTAGACAGCAGGGCCCCCCCCCCCTTTAGACAGCAGGGCCCCCCCCCCCCTTTAGACAGCAGGGCCCCCCCCACCCTTTAGACAGCAGGGCCCCCCCCCCACCCGTTAGACAGCAGGGCCCCCCCCCCCACCCTTTAGACAGCAGGGCCCCCCCCACCCTTTAGACAGCAGGGCCCCCCCCCACCCTTTAGACAGCAGGGCCCCCCCCACCCTTTAGACAGCAGGGCCCCCACCCTTTAGACAGCAGGGCCCCCACCCTTTAGACAGCAGGGCCCCCACCCTTTAGACAGCAGGGCCCCCACCCTTTAGACAGCAGGGCCCCCACCCTTTAGACAGCAGGGCCCCCACCCTTTAGACAGCAGGGCCCCCACCCTTTAGACAGCAGGGCCCCCACCCTTTAGACAGCAGGGCCCCCACCCTTTAGACAGCAGGGCCCCCACCCTTTAGACAGCAGGGCCCCCACCCTTTAGACAGCAGGGCCCCCCTTTAGCCCGCAGCCCCCACCCTTGTAGACAGCTCAACTGCAGCTATCCTCTGTCGGGGCTGCCGCTCCGCTGCACAGTTCTCCCGTCCGCATCACGTTGTCCTTTGGAGGACCATGTGACATACACATCACCCTGCTTCCTGCGTAACGTTACGCCGGGCACAGGGGAGGAGGTGGAGTGACGTGTATGTCACATGGTCCTCCATAGCACAACGTGATGCAGACGGGAGAACGGGGCAGCGGAGCGGCAGCCCCCGACAGAGGACAGCTGTAGGCTACTGATCGCAGCTTCAAATCCTGCGCATCAAAGAGGCACAGAGATACTGTACGTGTGAATACACCCTAAAGAAGAAGTACAGTAAAATGTTTTTATTATTATTATACTTTTTTTTTCTTATATAGTGCAGCTTACTATAAAAAATAAAAAAAGCGGAGGCGGTTGAGTACGCCTTTTGTGTATATTTGTTTTAGCTTACGTATACTCTAATGTATAGAAAAAACTAAAAGCAGACAAAAGCGCTAACTATGTGCCGTTATTCTTGGAGTTACCAATAGCAACAATATGGTTGTGCTAACCTGATGGTGTTATGCTGAGAGCACAACACCTTTTGGAGCTTGAATACCCAATCTCTGGGGGAATAGCCGGGGTGCTGTCTGGATCAAACCAGTCTGTAGGATCCCTCCGGACGGAGGGATCCTACAGAGCCGCAGAAGCAGGAGAAGAAGAGAAGAATACGGTCCTTTTTGGCGCTCTCCCGTGGAGATATGTCACAAACCGAATCAGACAAGGAAAATACTAAATAAAAGCGATGTTTATTAAAAGTGCTGTGGACTACGCGTTTCAAGGGGTGGGATCCCTTCTTCGTCAGGACCTGATGAAGAGGTGGTCCCACCCCTTGAAACGCGTAGTCCACAGCGCTTTTAATAAACATTGCTTTTATTCAGTATTTTCCTTGTCCGATTCGGTTTGTGACATATCTCCACGAGAGAGGGCCAAAGAGGACCAAATACTTCTCCTGCTTCTGTGGCTTTTCACAAGAGTTTTAGCTTATGTGGCATGCACGGATTGTCTGCCATCTTGGTTCCTATTTCTCTCTAATATGATTTCCCATGATGCTACAGCAGGGCCCCCACCCTTGTAGACAGCAGGGCCCCCCTTTAGACCCCCTTTAGTGGGGCAGAGTGTCATCATTGCATTACATTACAAGTGCAGTAAGTGACAGGGCAGTGTTTCCTAACCAGGGTGCCTCCAGCTGTTGCAAAACTACAACTCCCGGCATGCCCGGACCGCCGGCATGCTGGGAGTTGTAGTTTTTCAACAGCTGGAGGTACCCTGGTTGGGAAAGATTGGTCTAGTCTATATGAAGCTTACCTGCTGGTTAGAGGGGTTCACAATAGCTGTAAGAAGATAATGCCCAAGAGGATCAAATCGTACCAATCTGTGGGGAAAAGAAACACAAACAGACTTATTGATTTCACTGGATATAATGCCATTCTTATTCCTCCTAACTATTGATCTCCGCTAACAGAGATGTCTAAAGGGACATTTCAATGGTCCTTGGTGGTTTAGTGGTATTCATCCCTCCTCCAAAGGTGGGGAAGGGGTTGTCTTACCTAGCCTTTAAGAGGTACTACGGTGAAAAACATAATTTTTTTAAAAAAAAATTTTTTTATCAACTGGTGCCAGAAAGTTTAACAGATTTGTAAATTACTTCTATTAAAAAATCTTTACCCTTCCAGTACTTTTTAGCAGCTGTATGCTACAGAGGAAATTAATTTATTTTTGAATTTCTTTTTTGTCTTGTCCACAGTGCTCTCTGCTGACACCTGATGCCCGTATCAGGAACTGTCCAGGGCAGCATAGGTTTGCAATGGGGATTTTCTCCTGCTCTGGACAGTTCCTGATACGGGCATCAGGTGTCAACAGAGAGCACTGTGGACAAGACAAAAAAGAAATTCAAAAAGAAATGAATTTCCTCTGTAGCATACAGCTGCTTAAAAGTACAGGAAGGATTAAGATTTTTTTAATAGAAGTAATCTACAAATCTGTTTAACTTTCAGGCACCAGTTGATTAAAAAAAAAATATATATATATATATATATATATATATATATATATATATATATATATCTCAAATACTAAAATTGCTGATTACAATATTTCAGTGAAATCTGTGCTCTGTTGATTGAGCCTGCCCTAGGTAATCTCTATCAATATGAAGATCCTGGAAGGTTAAAGGGGTACTCTGGTGGAAAACATTATATATATTATATATATATATATATATATATATATATATATATATATATATATATATATATATATATATATATATATATATATATATATATTATTTTATTTTTTTACAGGATAAGCATCAACCGCCGAGCCGAGAAGTTCGTGACGAATCGAATTTACTGTAAGTTCGCTCATCTCTAATATATTATATATATATATATATATATATTTAATCAAAGGAATTAAATATATAAAAAAAAATTCTCTTTATACACATACATATATATATATATATATATATATATATATATATATATATATATATATATATATATTAGTCTTTTTAATTAAATTATTTTTTTAATTCACACTATTTAAGTCCCCATAAAGGTACTATAACAAGCAATCTTTCGATTGCAAACACCGTTCAATTCTATCCCACAGCACAGCATTGATCAGTGTTATAAGCACTTGTCCAGCCTGCTGAAGCAGACTAAATTAGCAGAGCACCGATCAAACAGCAGGGAGGCAGGTAAGGGAACTCCGCCTTCATTTCAGCTGATCGGGAACTCGTGATTACCAAGCGGAAGTCTAGATCAGCGCCTCTGGAACTAGGAATTTACAATTTTAGATGCCGCAGCTACTCACCAGATCCTGAGCTCGCTATAAAGGGGTACTCCGGCCCCATGACATCTTATCCCCTATCCAAAGGATAGGGGATAAGATGTCTGATCGCGGAGGTCCCGCCACTGGGGACCCTCGCAATCTAGCATGCAGCACCCACCTGTAAGTACTGCCAGAAGCGCTGGAGGTTCGCAGTCTTTTGCCTCCCGACCACGGGGACGGAGTATTGTGACATCACGACTCCGCCCCTGTGTGATGTCATGCCCCGCCCCCGCAAAGAAAGTCGATGGGAGGGGGCGTGACGGCCTTCAGACTTGCATTGAGGAGGCGGGGCATGACATCACACGGGGGGCGAGTCGTGACTAGGGATCGACCGATTATCGGTTTGGCCGATATTATCCGCTGATATTCAAGATTTTGGGCGTTATCGGCAATTACCTTGCCGATAATCCGATAATGCCCCGAGCCGCACCACCCACCGCACCGTGGCGAGTGCTGCATGCTAGAATGCGGGGGTCCCCGGCGGCGGGATTAAAGACCCTTAGTGCACACAGGACGTACACGTACGTCCTGTGGCATCGAGGGAGTAATAAATAATTTCAGGATCAGACTAAAGTTTTTTACATTCTGTAACCTAAAAGAAATAAAAAAATAAAACAACATTTGCGTGGAAATTTGCGCAAAAAGGAGATTTTATGCTTATCGTAAAATCTTTCTCGAAGGATCCATTGGGGGACACAGACTGTGGTAAATGCTGCTGTCTCTAGAAGGTTCGACACTATGGCAACAGGAAAAGTCAGCTCCTCCCAGCAGGGTATACCTGCCCACAGGCACCTGAGGTAATCAGTTTTAGTCCCAGAGCAATAGGAGAAGACCGACAGGTCCAGAGAAAAAAGCCACAGACTGTCCAAGCAACCAGAAGAAAAGGTAACTGAACACACCCTCGGACAGATGACTGAAATAGAAACACCAGAACAGGGGGGGAGCTGTGTCCCCCAACGGATCCTTCGAGAAAGAGATTTTACTGTAAGTATAAAAAATCTCCTTTTCTCTATCGGCTCCATTGGGGGACACAGACTGTGGGACGTACCAAAGCCGTCCCTTGGGTGGGTATGGAATCAGACAGGTGGACGGTTGGACCATCACCACCTGCAACGTCTTACGGCCCAGAGTAGCATCAGTTGATGCGAGGGCATGAATCTGGTAGCACCTTGTCACTGCAAACCCCTCCGGATGAAGGGACCACTTGCCTTGGACGGCTAAGGACGTCTGAGAAAGACCACAACCCAGAAACGTCTGGAATGAAGATCGCTGAGATGCCGGAACAAGAGTTCCGCACCGAAGGGAATTTCCCAAGAAGCAGGCCAAGAAAGAATTGAACTAGGCCTAAACATGTTGAAGGGGAAAAAGGGCTTCTCGGAGGACCAAGGCCCCGAAAATGATCTTGCGGTCGAGAGACAATGGAGACCTGTCCCACCAGAAGAGAATCACCAGTTGAAGGGGTCGGTGATGACACTGGGCAAATGGCATGGCCTCCATGGCCGCCACTAACTGATGCAGGACATCCATGCAAAAGCGAATGTAAACTGGAGCAGGATGCCGAAGTCATCGGACTCATGGTAAGAGAGTCAGCCGACTGGTTGGCGGAAACGAAAGCGGGTAGAGGCCGCGTCGAACTAGAGCCCCAGGAGAGCAGTTGGACTTGTCCCGATTGAACACCCAACCTAAGAGAGACAAAGGTCTGGAGGTTGAGACTAAGACTGTCAAGGATCTGTGCCCTGGCTTGAGCTCTGATCAGGAGGTCGTCCAAGTAAGGAATCACGGAAACAACTGTTGTCCGTAAAGGGGGTTATCACAGGCGCCAGGACTTTGTGAAAGGTCCGCGGAGAAGTGGTGAGACCGAAATGGAGAGCCACAATAGGAAATGACTGTCCGCTGCAAAGCGGAGCTACCGCTGATGACTGGGAAACAATGAGATATGGAGGCAGGCATCCTTGATGTCCACCGAGGAAAGAAAACTCCCCATGAAAACTCCCCGGCAATCCCAAGGAAGGGAAGCAAATTCGATCCTGTATCCGTGGACTACCACATCCCTGACCTAGGAGTCCTGAGTGTGTGTAGTCCAGGCATCCCGGAAGAGTAAGAGGCGACCAACCACCCGAGAAAGGTCGGCGGGTGGGGGCGACCCTTCAGACTTAGGAAGGCCTACGGGTGCCTGATGGGGCCGCAAAATGTCCGGAAAGGATAGCCGACCTCCGGGGCAGGTCCGAAAGGAGGGAGCCCTCTTCCCGTGAAAGCACCTGGCTGGACCCTTGTTGGTACCCCTTGATGGTACCAAAGGTCCGCAGAACCAGAAGGAGGACTTACGATGGAAAGCAGTTCTGTGAGCCTTATCAGTGGTAATAAAGAACTTACTATGCCCATCGCCTCATTTCCTGAAGGCGGCGTTCGCATTTCAGGCTTTAAGCCATAAGGAGGGACGGTGGCTACCAGGTAAGCTTGTGGCAAAGGCAACACAGTGGCTGCGCATGGAAGCAGAACAGAGAAAAACTCCAGCTACGGAGCATCGGAGAGCTAGATTAAACAAATCCTCTAGAGGGATCATGAGCTGAAAGGGCCTTTGACACCCAGGCTGAAGCAAAAGCAGGAAGAACCTGCTGTCTCAAAGGCAAAGTTTGCCAAAGTTTCCACCTTCATGTCTGCTGGATCCTTATATGCAGCCGCATCAGCCAAACGTCGGGTAGGCGCCTTAGAGAGGCGGGAGACCGATATATTCACAGTTGGAGAGAAGGTCCACCTAGCAATGAGGTCAATGGCGAAGGGATACTGCGCTCGAACTTTCTTGTCAGGGTGCCTCCAGGCGGATACCAGCAGGGCGTAAAATTCAGCTTGAGAGCTGAAAGCCTTGGTGCCGGTCGGGCACGAAGCAAGGAGACTTCTGGAGCCACGTCCAAAGTTCCTGGGTCCTTTAGATGGAAGGTGTGTCTTATGGCCGAAACCAATGAATACACCACATCAGGCATCCGTGCGTTCCTTGAGTCAGAGGCCGAATCAGAAGCCTCACCCACAAGTCCTCCAGTTGAATGGGAACGAGGTGAGGCAGCCCTGGAAGAGGTCGGGCACGATGAGAGGAAACTTCTGGACCACGTCCGAAGTTCCTGGGTCCTTCAGTTGGAAGGAGTCTCTTACGGCCGAAACCAATGAGTACACCACAACAGGATTATCCATGCGATCCTCTATGAAAGGAAACTTCTGGAGCTACGTCCGAAGATCCTGATAAGAGGAAACTTCTGGACCGTGTCCGAAGTTCCTGGGTCCTTTTGCTGGAAGGTGTCTCTTTTGGCCAAAACCAATGAGTACACCACATCAGTCATATCCGTGCTGTCCCCTCTGAAAGGAAATTTCTGGAGCCACGTCCGAAGTTCCTGGGTCCACTAGATGGAAGGTGTCTTATGGCCGAAACCAATGAGTGCACCATGTCAGATGTATCCAATCGGAAACACCATCCACAAGTTCTCCAGTTAAACGGGAATGAGGTGAGCCAGATGAAACATCTTTATGACGCTTGCAAGAGCGGTTAGTATAGGGGGAGAGCGTGCCCCTCTGGAGGGCCAGCATAGGACGGACCTCTCCAAGGCTGTCACCACAGAACGGGAGACCTGAGCCAAGTCGATATAGACTGGGAGAGTGGTAGAAATAGCAGGGGAAGCAGTGGTGCAGGCAGAGCAAGTGGGTTTAGCAGAACCAAGTATGGTAGAGTTGCTAACCCCTACAAGAACAATAGGTGACCAGGCCGGACACCTCCATTCTATATAGTTAATTACATTTATTTTATTTATTTATTTTTTAAAGAAACTGCTCACTCAGTGTATGTGTCCCCAATAAGGTAGCGGCTGTGAGGAGCGCTGTACGGCTGAGGGGAGAGAGCGAAGGAGAAGAAGGATAGCCAATGAGAATAGAGAGAGAGACCGGCCTAGCCAAAGGGTGCCACTCATTGGCCCTCAGAAATCCTCTGCACGCGTTTAGCGCTGATGGGCAGAGAAGGGACTAGCCGCATACAGAGCAGGAGAGAGAGAAGGATTCCCGCAGCTGTGAGTGGGCGGGGCTAGAGCCAGACAATGGCCCGAGGCCAGAGAAAGAAAAATGGCTGGGCTCTAATGGCATCCTCACTCCCGTAAATAAAAAGCACCGCTGGCAGCACGCCGATGCCGACAGGAGAGCAGGGCTGTGTTCCGGCGCAATGAGCGACATGGCCGGAGATAGGGGCCGCGCTCACTGAGAGCTCAGGTGGAGTCGGCAGTGCTCCGCTGCCGAAATAAAATCCTAGAACACTAAGCTAAAACTGATTACCTCAGGTGCCTGTGGGCGGGTATACCCTGCTGGGAGGAGCCGACTTTTCCTGTTGCCATAGTGTCGAACCTCCTAGAGACAGCAGCATACACCCACGGTCTGTGTCCCCCCCCAATGGAGCAGATTGAGAAATTTTTTTTTTGTGTGCAGTTTTTCTGCATAAGGGCAAGCTGGGAGTTGTAGTTTTGCAACACTGGGAAAAAGTGACTGGTTGAGGGGAACATCGCAATGAAGTGGAACAACAAAAATGTCACCTTAAAGTGGTACCCCGATGGAAATTTATTTTTTTAAATCAACTGGTGCCAGAGAGTTGTACAGATTCTTATCAGCTGCTGTATACTACAGAGGAAATGTGGTCAGTCAGAAAGGAAATTCAAAAAGACAAAGAACTTCCTCTGGAGCATACAGCAGCTGATAAGTACTGGAAGGGTTAAGATTTTTAAATAGAAGTAATTTACAAATCAGTTTAACTTTCTGGCACCAGTTGATTTAAAAAATAAAATAAAAAATTTCATCGGGGTACCCCCTTATGGTGACATTTTTGTTGTTCTACTTTATTGCGATGTTTAAATAGAAGTCATTTACAAATCTGTTTAAACTTTCTGGAACAAGTGGATTTAAAAAAAAACTTTTTTTCCAGAGTAACCCTTTAAGTCAGAGTTTCCCAACCAGAGAGCCTCCAGCAGTTGCAAAACTACAACTACTAGCATGTCAGGACAGCCTTTGGCTGTCCCGTCATGCTGGGAGTTGTAATTTTGTAGTTTTGCAGAGTTACCCAACCAGTGTGCCTCCAGCAGTTGCAAAACTATAACTCTCAGCATGCCCGGACAGCCAAAGGCTATCCAGCCATGCAGGGAGTCGTAGTTTGGCAGTGTAAATTTGCTATGTTGTAGTTTTGCAGAGTTTCCAAACCAGGGTGCGTCCAGCGGTTGCAAAACTACAACTGCCAGCACGCCCGGACAGCCTACGGCTGTCCGGGCATGCTGGAAATTGTAGTTTTGCAGTGCAGATTTCCAATTTTGTAGTTTTGCAGAGTTTCCCAACCGGGGTGCCTGCTGTGGTTGCAAAACTACAACTCCCAGCATGCTCAGACAAAGGAATCTCTCCGCTCAATGAAATCTTCTTAAAGATAACACCACCTAGATCTAGACATGTCCTCCTCATACATAAGGGTACAAAAAACAAACAAAAAAAATGAGCGACTGAAGACTGAAGGGGTGCTTAGACAGATAAAAAAAAAAAAAAAACACCACATTTCTCGCTGCTCCCGATACACAGCAAACCGCAGTTTGTTATCGCAACAGAGATAAAAGCCGCGAGAAATCAGGCGAACAATGGCTGGAGCAAGAACATCTGCAAAATTCCCAGCTCTCCAATGAATGTACGAGATTGCACAGCGGCGCTCCCTTTAACGAACGATGGAGACGGAGACACAATGAGGACGTTCTCCTGACAATTATATCCTTCCCAGGCTTCCTGTAATGCGTTACAGTGTCAGGTAGCAGAAAGCGAACAGGGACAGCGACATTCAGAATGACACGTCCGTACATTATATACAAACACGTGGCGGGGACAGATAGCTACCAGGATGGCGGCCTATTATGAGGATGGTGAATGTACAACATGACAAGAACAGGGAGGAGGGGGGGGGGGGGGGACAGAGTTCTAAATGAGAAACGTAAAAAAACGAAACACGTTGGCCAGTTTCATACCTTTCCCCATGGGGTGCATGATGGGTAAAGGTCTTATTGTGAATTGTTTCCTATTGCAATTTGAGTGTACTGCACTGCGGAATTTGTGTGCCCTATATAAATATTATAATAATATTTTATAAATAATAATGATAATAATAAGAAATAATATAAAATAAGAAACAATATTTTTAATTAATTAAATTATTATTATTTCATTTATTATTTAATTAATTAATATTAATATTGTTTCTTTAATTTTATATTATTATTTCTTATTAATAATAATATTCTTCATTAAAGGGGTACTCCGGTGGAAAACATTATTTTTTTTTAATCAACTGGTGCCAGAAAGTTAAACAGATTTGTAAATGACTTCTATTAAAAAATCTTTACCCTTCCAGTACTTTTTAGCAGCTGTATGCTACAGAGGAAATTCTTTTCTTTTCGAATTTCTTTTTTGGTCTTGTCCACAGCGCTCTCTGCTGACACCTGATGCCCGTATCAGGAACTGTCCAGAGCAGCATAGGTTTGCTATGGGGATTTTCTCCTGCTCTGGACAGCTCCTGACACGGACAGAGGTCAGCAGAGAGCACTGTGGACAAGACAAAAAAGAAATTCAAAAAGAAATTAATTTCTTCTGTAGCATACAGCTGCTAAAAAGTACTGGAAGGATTAAGATTTTTTAATAGAAGTCCTTTACAAATCTGTTTAACTTTCTGGCACCAGTTGATTTAAAAAAAAAAAAATTTCCACCGGAGTACCCCTTTAATATTTATTAACATTATTATTTCTTATTAATATATTATTGCAGATCAGGGGGGGGGGGGGAGGGCTCATGCTTACAAAGACATAACATGTGATCACAACTAATAATACTACAAATCTGCAGAGCCTATAGCAAATATTATTATAATTGTGGGTTTGTACTAAGGAATCGATGGCCGGAAAACCTTTAGACACGTGAAGACATTGCCGTCCCCATAGATGCGCTGATTGGTGGCGGAATCCCATTGACAGCAAAAGTTTGAAAATTTTAGCGAGAAAGGTTTGACCCTATGATAAGTCGTTGCTATTTTCCAAACAAAATTCAATCCAATCCAACAATGGTAGGTATGGTGAACCAAGTGGATTTATTAAGCAAAAGTTAAACAAAATGTAACGTGTTTCGGTAGAAACACCCTCTTCTTCAGGTCAGTATTGTGAGCAACAGGATTCTGGGTTTTCTGAGCATAATTTCTAAGCGGAATTACGGAAATTCTGAATCTAGATGCGGAATATCCGCCCAGAAAAATTTCAGGTGCATAGTCTGTGTGGGACATGTTCTGACTGAATCAGGAAATGCAGCAGCTCCATAAACTGTGCAACATCTGGAGGGCCACAGTTTGAGACCACTGCTGTTTTTTTTTGTTTTCTTTATTTTTTTTTTAATTGACAGTAATGTTTAAAAAGATACACAAAACAAACCATTGGAAGGACCTTAAATCACCCACAACCCTACAGTTTTCTTGGGCCTCGCAAAACAATGAACTTACCGAACTCGCTCCATTTCACTGGCCGTCTTTACCACAGCAAAGGGCTCCCGCCGACTCCAGTCCCAGAAATGGATTTCATTGACAGTGGCAATAAGAAGCAGCTGAACGGTGGGGTGAAAGGCCAAAGATGCAATAGCGTTGTTACTATCTGTAAACCAGCTCTCGCTCCCACCCTAAGGAAAGAAAGAGTAGAGAGACTGTTATACACCTCAAAAGACTCTGCCATCCGCAATAATTGCCTCCTCCCTCCCAAAGGACAGAGAACCACCAGCAGCAAACCAGCACTCAAGGCGTATTCACACGTACAGCATCCTCGGCATATTTGATGCGCAGGATTTGAAGCTGCAGATTTGGAGGTTTTCAGTCAATTAGTTTACATCAAAATCTGCAACTTTAAATTCTTTGCATAAAATATGCAGAGGATACTGTGTGTGTGTGAAAACACCCTTTAAAGGGAAACTCTGGTTATGCAAAACATATCCACTATCCACAGAATCGCGTGGGGTCCAACCGACCACTAGCACCCACCATAATCTCCAGAACGTTACGGTCTTTTAACTTATGAGCGCTTTGGCCCCCACCTTCAAAGATGAACTGGTCTTGGGAGTTTCGGCGGCAGCAACGTCCTTCCTTATCCGATTGGCTGAGCGGGTCATCACTGTTGAGACCAGTTCATCATGGAAGGTGGGTGTCTAAGTGCTCAGCAGTAAGAGATGGACCCCATTCTGGAGATTGAGGGATGGGGGTCGCTGCAGTCAGGCCCACTACGATTGGACACATAGTTAACATATACAGATTGTAGAATCTTTCCCATATACAGATTAATGTGACTGTAAGCATCGGACTAGTTAAAGGAGATCTGCAACCATAGATACCCCGGCTCTGTCGCAGCTCTCTCGTGAAGATGGCATGTCGGCCGCAGCATGACGCCGCGGCAGACACCCCCTCCATGTGTCTCTATACATCTCTCCCATAGAGCTGTATGGAGGAGGCGTGTCGTCTACCTCAGTGAGGTCAACAACACGCACATTAGCCGCGCAGAGCAGCAGCAATACCGTGTCCCCGTATGGGAGTTCCTGCGGATAGGGGATAAGTGTCTAAGACTGCAGTACTCCTTTAATTGAGCAGTGAGAGCTAGGCACGTCCTCGAGATCATGGGGGGGGGGGGGGGGGGGTCCAAGAATGTCAGACACTTATCCCCTGTGCCAGGGAATACAGTGGTCCCTCAAGTTACAATATTAATCGGTTCCAGGACGACCATTGTATGATGAAACCATTGTATGTTGAGACCAGAACTCTATGGAAACCTGGTAATTGGTTCTGAAGCCCCCAAAATGTCATCCAAAAATAGGAAAAAGTGAGGATTAAAGAAAAATAAGTAGATAACCAATACAGATAAAGCAAATCCTTACAGATAATAGTAATAAAGATCTGCTGGGAGCTGTAAATCACTGTCTATGTAGAGGACAGGAGCTTCTTCAGGGTCCTGTACAGTACACAGTGTCCTAAAAAAGTAATGGAGCCGCCCTCACCTGGTGTCCAAAGGAGCAGCTAACCCTGGTACAGGTAAAAAGTACAGAACATGTAATACCTCCCTGTACTGTAGGGGGCGCTACCAGACACCAGTCAGTGCATACACTTCAGTAATACAGGTAAAGAGTAGTCCAGAACATATAATACCACCCTGTACTGTAGGGGGCGCTACCAGACACCAGTCAGTGCATACACTTCAGTAATACAGGTAAAGCGTACAGAACATGTAATACCTCCCTGTACTGTAGGGGGCACTACCAGACACCAGTCAGTGCATGCACTTCAGTAATACAGGTAAAGAGTACAGAACATGTAATACCTCCCTGTACTGTAACATAACAACATAGTTCATAAGGTTGAAAAATGACCAGAGTCCATAAAGTTCAACCTATAACCCAAATAAGTCCCTATTGAGTTGAGTTGATCCAGAGGAAGGCAAAAAACCCTCATACTAGAGGTAAAAATACCTTCCTGACTCCAAATATGGCATCAGAATAAATCCCTGGATCAACCTTCTGTCCCTATCAATCTAGTATATATAACCAGTAATGTTATTAATCTCCAAAAATGCATCCAGACCCCTTTTGAACTCTATTACAGAGTTCACTATGACCACCTCCTCCGGGAAAGAATTCCACAGTCTCACTGCTCTTACAGTAAAGAATCCCCGTCTGTGCTGGTGTAGAAACCTTCTTTCCTGTAGACGTAGAGGATGCCCCCTTGTTATAGATACAGTTCTGGGTATAACTAGGTCATGGGAGAGATCTCTGTACGGCCCCTGATATATTTATACATAGTTATTAGGTCTCCCCTAAGCCTTCTTTTTTCTAAACTAAATAACCCCAATTCTGATAATCTTTCTGGGTACTGTTGTCCTCCCATTCCCCGTATTACTCTGGGTGCCGTCTTTGAACCCTGTAGGGGGCGCTACCAGACACCAGTCAGTGCATGCATTTCAGTAATACAGGTGTTTTACCAGTGAATGCCCATTCTGATTGGTCGGTTCTTCCAGCCATTGACACGTTTCACAGATCTGGACTGTCTGTACATTGTATGTTGAGTCTGGTTACAAGTTACAATGGTCCAGAAAAGACCATTGTATGTTGAAACTATTGTAAGTTAAGGAATCACTGTATGTTTTTACCAAACCGGGAGCACCCCTTTAAAGGGCACCTCTCATCAAATAAACTTTTGATATATTTTAGATTAATGAATGTTGAATAACTTTCCAATAGCATGTTAATGAAAAATATGCTTCTTTCTATTGTATTTTTTCCCGATCAGTCCTGTCAGCAAGCATTTCTGACTCATGCTGGAGTCCTAAACACTCAGAGCTGCCAGCCTGCTTTGTTCACAGTCAAACAGGCTGTGAACAAAGCAGGCTGGCAGCTCTGAGTGTTCTCCTTTGTGAACAAAGCAGACTGGCAGCTCGTAGTGTTTAGGACTCCAGCATGAGTCTGAAATGCTTGCTGCCAGGACTGGTAGGGAGACCCCTAGTGGTCATTTCTTCAAAGTGGAAAATTAAATAGAAAGAAGCATATTTTTTAATAACATGCAATTGTAAAGTTATTCTGCATACATTAATCTATAAAATATAACAAAAGTTTTTTTGATGAGAGGTACGCTTTAAGAAAAGGAACAATTCAGGCAATATTCTTCCCGTGTGAAGCCCAAAGTTAATACTCACATGTAAATCCCATATTCGCACTTCCCCATCAAGGCAACCGGATGCAATGAGGCCTGGAATGGTGGGGTGAAAGGTTACACACCACGGGGTGCGGCGATGTCCTACCAGAGAATGTATACATCGCCCCGTCTTCACTTCTGTTATGTAGATGTTGTGATTGACGTGAGTGGATGCCAGCAGGGTCCTGCGGGGATAAAGCACACGTGACTGATGGGCTCCGGGGGACATATGGCTATATTACAGCAAGGTTACCTATAACAGTCTGCACTGAAGAAGCAGGAGAAGGCTTGGAACCACTGTCACTCTATCCTATAGGGCAGTGTTTTCCCAACCAGGGTGCCTCCAGCTGTTGCAAAACTACAACTCCCAGCATGTTGTAGTTTTGCAACAGCTGGAGGCACCCTGGTTGGGAAAACCTGTGATAAGGAACAGCAAGCTGAAGGGTAGGGTCTAACAATTGTAAGAACATAGAAAAATTGCCCCACAAATGAATGGCGCATACAGCGAGTGCGCGGCCAGCGCTGCAAATGTTTACTGCTGATCGTCCTGTTTCAGGATTGTCTCATTCAAGTGAACAGGGCAGCACTGCCGTTTATTTTTTGCACCGCCGTTACAAACGGTACAAGCGGCAGTAGACATTGGAAGAGGCTGCAGCGCTCGCACGCAAGCAGCTGATCAGCAAGGGAGGTGTTAAGAATCGGACCCCTGCCGATATAAGGCCGGGTTCACACCACGTTTTTGCAATACAGTTCCCGTATCAGGTTTTTGGATGAAAAACTGATTCCTCAACACCTGACTAAACGGTATCAAAACGTGTGTACAAATTTTAACCCGTAAAACGGTTTTAAAAAATGATGTCCGGTTGCATCCGTTTTTAAGAAAAAAAACGTATACGTTTTTAACTTCTCACTCCGTTATGAATAAAGTTTCCCTTGTTTCATTGAAATTCTAAGAGAAAAACACTGTGCAAAGTCAAAAACCGTAGGGTGAAAACCGGATGGAACCGTACACACATCCCGTTCTCATTGACTCCAATTAAAAAAAAAAAAAAACGTATACAGTTTTTCACCCAGACCAAAAACCATGGAAGGCTATGGTTTTGGGTACGGGGGGAAAAAAAACAAAAAAACGGACAAAACCATACAGCACGCAAAA
Organism: Hyla sarda; assembly: GCF_029499605.1. NCBI lineage: Eukaryota > Metazoa > Chordata > Amphibia > Anura > Hylidae > Hyla > Hyla sarda. The sequence continues at coordinate 289,178,025 of NC_079194.1, forward strand.
CTGACACAACCTGATGCATCTTTTGGAATACGGTTTTCAATGGAGAGTCAATGCATAAGGTTTTCAATACGGTTCCGTACGGTTTTCACATTGAAACGTATACGGGAACTGTTTTGCAGCGAAGTGATGGCGGCGACAAATAGAGACAGTGCAGTGGCGAAGTAGTGATACTGCAGGAGAGGATCGGCAAACGGACAGGCCAGAGCAGCGGGGACATGCGAGTATGATCCATGGTACGAATCCCTCAACAAACGATGGTCCGCCCGGAACCAATTACCATCGTATGTTGAGGGACCACTGTAGTCTGCCCTTAGAGATGAGCGAACTTACAGTAAATTCAATTCGTCACGAACTTCTGGGCTCGGCAGTTGATGACTTTTCCTGCATAAATTAGTTCAGCTTTCAGGTGCTCCGGTGGGCTGGAAAAGGTGGATACAGTCCTAGGAGACTCTTTCCTAGGACTGTATCCACCTTTTCCAGCCCACCGGAGCACCTGAAGGCTGAACTCATTTACGCAGGATAAGTCATCAACTGCCGAGCCGAGACGTTCCTGACGAATCGAATTTACTGTAAGTTCGTTCATCTCTATCTGCCCTCTACTGATCCTAAGGGGAACTACGGAGGGGGAAAAAATAAAAAAATAAAAAACATGTTTTCAAATAAACTGGTGCCAGAAAGTTATACAGATTTGTAAATTCCTTCTATATAAAAATCTTAATCCTTCCAGTACTTAGTTGCTGTATGCCGCAGAGGAAGTTGTATAGTTTTTTCCAGTCTGACCACAGTACTCTCCGCTTATACCCCTGTCCATGTCAGGAACTGTCCAGAGCAGGAGAGGTTTGCTATGGGGATTTGCCATTTGAACATCTGGACAGTTCCTGACACGGACAGAGGTGCCAGCAGAGAGCACTGTGGTCAAACTGGAAAGAACTACACAACTTCCTGTGGAGCATACAGCAGCTGATAAGTACTGGAAGGATTAAGATTTTTAAATAGAAGTAATTTACAAATCTGTATAACTTTCTGGCACCGGTTGATTTGAAAACATTTTTCTCCTCCTCTGAAGTACCCCTTTTTAAGGATAGGCCATCAATATTAAAGTTTTAGAAAACCCCTTTAAAAGGGTTGTACAGTAAAAAAATAAATAAATAAATAACTTACCCCTATCCACAGGATAGGGATAAGCATGTGATCGTGATCTCCAGAACAGAACCCGGGCTTTCAGAGAGAGCGTGTACTTTAGACGGCACGCACTCTATTAATCGCTATAGGAGCGCCAGAGATGACCTTGAGTGCAGAACTGGGCATTTTTGGAGCTCCTAGAGTAGTGAAAGGTCGGGGCCATTTTTGGAGATCACGGAGGGTCCTCGAGGGCAGACCCTATGCGTGCGATCAGATACTTATCCCCTATTTTTTTTTTTACTGGACAACCTCTTTAAATGGGCATTGATATTAAAACAAATTTTTGCTATTGCCCTCCTTATGGTAAATAAAAAGAACACATTTCTCCTCCCACCCCCCCCCCCATCTCTTGCACAGACTTTGAACTCCTGCTGGCCTGGCAAAAGTCCAAAATCAGGAAATGCAGTCTGGAGTGCTGAGGGGGGGTGCAGCCTTAGCCAATCATAGCTCATCTCACACACTGAACTGCTCAGGGCTGTGTGTAGCAGAGTGAGGGAGGAAGTTCTCCCCTGTATGGCTTCAGATGATGTCACGCCTGCTGGGGAACGCCCCCTTCCCAGTCTGTGAATCTGAATGAGACTGAGCAGAAAATACAGAGCAGTATCAAGGTAGAAAACTAACAAATCATTAAAATAAAGGCCGGGGGCGGTTTATCATGATGGGGGCAGTGAACTGGGAGGATTATAACATTTAACAAGATCAATACAAGGGTTGCAATGGCCTCTCGAAAAGAACATCTTGGAAGATATTTCTAGACTCAGATCAAAGTATTCTACGTTTCTTTTTTTTTTTTTTTTCTTGGCAGAGGAGAAGAGCTCTTGTAGATGATCCCCTGCCAGCAGGCTGAGCAGCTTTAGACAGGCACGCCTGCCAGAAAGAGCGATGGAAGAGGATGAAATTCACCTGTCTGGGCTGAACGCCAGTAGGAATGTAGAACGCGGACTGTCTGGAAGTTCCACCTTCTGCAAAGTAAACAAGACAGGAGAAAAGAGTCATAAGGTTGGTCACAGAGGAGAGTCCCCATTGCTTTATCCACATGATACATTTGTCGCCACCTCTCGCGATACCAATAAAATACTACGCTGACTGTAAACTGGAAATTACACCCAGGCCTACAATTCACCCCCCAGTTCATTCCTATGCGGAATCTATGGAAAAGAGCAGCATGCTATTTCCGCTGCGGAAAGAGTCTATATGGAAAGATTCCACTGTGTGTATATGAGGTTGCAGAAAACCGAGTCACATGCACAGAACACAGACTTTGATTTGCATTGCACCGAAAAGCCATGACAAATTTGGGCTATGTTCACACTATGGAACGTCGGCACGAAAAAGCTCTGTGCAGACATTCCGGAGACTGCACAGAATGAGACGGTGCATTCCTGTGCGGTCCTGGCGCCGGCATATTATGCCAGCGCCAAGACCGCGTCTTATAGATGAGTATCTGCCCTCTTGCTAATTTGGTATCAGTATCACTGCATGCACGAGAGAAGAAAATCAGTGACACAAAGTTCCGCAAATTATACTTCCTGTATTTAAAACAGTTTCAAGGGTTTTTATAGTCTGTAACAATTGTGCAGTGTGCAAAGCTATAAGTCATGAATAACTGTACTTATGATTGGCTTCTTCCATCTGTAGGTGTTCCTCATCCAGCACGTGGGTCTTATCTTGGGTGTAGCTCTTTCTGGAGGCGCAGTCTTATACACATTGTTTCAAACACAATGGGAGGGGGAGCGAGCTAGTAAGTGGCTATTTTAGCTAGCATATTCTTAATAGGCATTTTAGCTTATCCATTACACAAGGATTTCAGAATTTCTGTGCCGGAAACATCTGGCACGGAAATTCCACGGTGTGCACAGCGCAGCAGAATCCAGTTGAATTCAATGGGACTCTGCTGAAGCGAAATTTCTGTGCAGAATTCCATACGGAAATTACGAGGTGTGAACATGGCCCCACTAAGAAAAAGTAAGAGCAGAGACAGGAGCAGTGTGTGCTGGCGGATCTCTAGCAGAAGCATCAGCAAAGTCAGCTATGTGAAAGGAGTTGCACAGATTGTACTGCAGCAAAATGATAAGGAATTTTTAAATGAAGGTTGTTTAGAATACATGAAGCAAATGAATGCAAAACCATTACAGTACATATAAGTCCAAGTTACTTGTCAGTGAGTACTTGTGTTTTCTACTACTAAATTACTAGTTGCCTATGACTAATAAAGAACATATTTTAATTGCAAATGTGTTTTACATAATCCATGTCAGTCACCTCAGCCAGTAAGTAAAACAGGTTCTATTAAGGATACAGGAATAGGGAAGGTGTCGGACACATCACTGGATTTTTACTTGGTGGCTTTAAAGGGGTACTCCACTGGAAAACATTATTATTATTATTATTATTTTTATCAACTGGCGCCAGAAAGTTATACAGATTTGTAAATTACTTCTATAAAAAAATCTTAATCCTTCCAGTATATATCAGCTGCTGTATACTACAGAGGAAGTTCTTTACTTTTTGAATTTCTTTTCTGTCTGACCACAGTGCTCTATGCTGACACCTCTGTCCATTTTAGGAACTGTCCAGAGTAGGAGCAAATCCTCATAGCTCCTGCTTTGGACAGTTCCTAACATGGACAGAGGTGTCAGCGGAGAGCACTGTGGTCAGGCAGAAAAGAAATTCGAAAAGAACTTCCTCTGGAGCATAGAGCAGCTGAAAAGTACTGGAAGGTTTAAGATTTTTAAATAGAACTAATTTATAAATCTGTTTAACTTTCTGGTACCAGGTGATTAAAAAATAAAAATTTATTTATTTATTATATATATATTTATTTATATTTTTACCGGGGGAGTACCCCTTTAACAGGGACGAAATGCCTGGTTTCTGGCTCCACCTTATTGGCAATTTATCTGCTCACTCACCTTGCCTTCCCATTTCATAAAGCGGGTTTTGTCCTCCACCAAACACTGTAGGAGTCGCTGGGCTCCCTGCGCCTGCGTACCCCTCTCTCGGCCCGAAAGAATCCGGACCGCATTCTTTTCAGGCACAACCCTCATGGCACCGCCGGCGCCGTCACAACAGCTTCTCAGAACAGGACGAAGGCGCTGACATCCAGATGCAGACAGGCAGACTTCATGGAAGCCTAGAAAATAACGAAAAATCTATGATCAGAAGAAATGTTAGGAAATTATAAGGATAAGGCTCTGTGCACACGTATTTCAAAATTCATAACATTTCAACTTTTCTTCTGGATAGGTTTTGATAACTCTCCCCCCATAGTCTCTTTGTGCATGCTATAGGCACAGACAGTACTGCCTCCCCGTCTTTTTCTACGTGCTATAGGCACAGACAGTACTGCCTCACTATCTTTTTTGGTATCTGTGCCTGCATGATCCGTGTGTGTGTGTGTGTGTTTATCAACATATGCGTGTATGGGTGTAAATAAATGTGTGTGTGCGCACATGTATGTACTGTATTTATCTCTATCCAGTCATGGCCGTAAATGTTGGCAGCCCTGAAATGGACCAAAATTATTGGCACCCTTTCAAAATTGTGGAAAAATAAGTTTTTAGCATGTGCTGCTCCTTTACACTCACCTGGGGCAAGTAACAGATATGGGCAATATAAAAGTCACACCTGAAAGCATATTAAAAAAAAAAAAAAAAAGGAGAGAAGTTCACTTAGTCTTTGCATTGTCTGCCTTTCTGTTGTCCACTAAGCGTGGACAACAGAATGAGGAGAAGAGAATTGTCTGAGGACTTGAGAACCAAAATTGTGTGGAAATATCAAGAATCTAAAGGTTACAAGTCCATCTCCAGAGATCTAGATTTGCCTTTGTCCACAGTGCGCAACATTATCAAGAAGTTTGCAACCCATGGCACTGTAGCTAATCTCCCTGGGCATGGACGGAAGAGAAAAATTGATGAAAGGTGTCAACGCAGGATAGTCCGGATGGTGGATAAGCAGCCCCAAACAAGTTCCAAAGATATTCAACCTGTCCTGCAGGCTCAGGGAGCATCAGTTTCAGCGCAAACTATCAGTCAACATTTAAATTAAATGAAACGCTATGGCAGGAGACCCAGGAGGACCCCACTATGGAGGAGACCCAGGAGGACCCCACTGCTGACACGGACATAAAAAAGAAAGAATACATTTTGCCAAAATGAACTTGATTAATCCAAAATCCTTCTGGGAAAACGTCTTGTGGAAAGATGAGACCAAGATAGAGCTTTTTGGTAAAGCCCATCATTCTACTGTTTACCGAAAACGGAATGAGGCCTACAAAGAAAAGAACACAGAACCTAAAGTGAAATATGGTGGAGGTCAATGATGTTTTGGGTTGTTTTGCTGCCTCTGGCACTGGGGGCCTTGAATGTGTACAAGACATCATGAAATCTGAGGATTACCAATGGATTTTGGGTCGCACTGTACAGCCCAGTGTCAGAAAGGTAAGTTAAGGGTGCCTATAATTTTGTCCAGCCCATTTTTGGAGTTTGGTGACATTATGTCCAATTTGCTTTTTTTCCTCCTTTTTTGGTTTAGTTCCAATACACACAAAGGGAATAAACATGTGTATAGCAAAACATGTGTTACTGCAATCCTTTTCTGTGAGAAATACCCAAGAAATACTTTTCTTGAAAAAATTCAGGGGTACCAACATTGACGGCCATGACTGTAAATTCCAGGATGGCTTTCAAACGGCTGGAGATAGTTCAATGAAAATTGGTGCACATTACTTTACAATATTATATATATATATTGGTTGTGTATCAGAATGTGCTGACAAACTTCTACCTTTCTTTGTATTGTATATATGGGGGGAGTGGCTGCCTCCATGTTGGTTCATGCACCCCACCCATTTCATTAGGTGCTGGATGTGCCAGATCTTGTAAGTCTAGAAACTGCATGCTCAGAGGCATATTCATAGTGTAGGGTCCATCACAATAAGGTCACCTTATCCTGGTGGGATGGTGCACACTATTTGGCCAAATGGTAAGCTGAGAACCTTTATTTTTCACTATAGCAGTATTGCTAAGTTAAAGGGGTATTCCAGGATAAAACTTTTTTTTTATATATCAACTGGCTCCAGAAAGTTAAACAGATTTGTAAATTTCTTCTATTAAAAAAATCTTCATCCTTTCAGTACTTAGGAGCTTCTGAAGTTGAGTTGTTCTTTTCTGTCTAAGTGCTCTCTGATGACACCCGTCTCGGGAACAGCCCAGTTTAGAAGCAAATCCCCATAGCAAACCTCTTCTACTCTGTGCAGTTCCCAAAACAAGCAGAGATGTCAGCAGAGAGCACTGTTGCCGAACAGAAAACAACAACTCAACTTCTGCAGCTGATAATTATTGAAAGGATTAATAGAAGTAATTTACAAATCTGTTTAACTTTCTGGACCCAGTTGATATAAAAAAAAAAAAAAATATATATATATATTATAAATAAAAAAAATAAAAAAGTTTTTTCCTGGAATACCCCTTTAAACATGTCAAATTTCATATATAGTTCTGTGCTGCTGTAATTCTTTTTCTTGTATTTGCAGTCCAGGCGCAGCAGTGTGCACCTGTATGCCTGGTCCATACAATGGTTGTGTATCAGAATGTGCTGACCAACTTCGAATATATATATATATATATATATATATATATATATATATACACACACACACAAAAAAAATAGTGTAGTGTTTATACAAATCAATAAAACTCTACCACAGATGTAAAAACATAATATAAATCATTATTGAGAATTCACCAACAAACAGGGGGATGCAGACCTCCCTAGGTAAGGTTGATAAGAGATATTAACTTACAGTAAATTCGATTCGTCACGAACTTCTCGGCTCGGCAGTTGATGACTTTTCCTGCGTAAATTAGTTCAGCTTTCAGATGCTCCGGTGGGCTGGAAAGGGTGGATACATTACTAGGAAAGAGTCTCCTAGGACTGTATCCACCTTTTCCAGCCCACCGGAGCACCTGAATACTGAACTAATTTATGCAGGAAGAGTCATCAACTGCTGAGCCGAGAAGTTCGTGACGAATCGAATTTACTGTAAGTTCGCTCATCTCTAGTTGATATCCATGGCATGCTGGGACTTGATGTGGTTATTTGTTATTCTGTACAGTGGTCCCTCAAGTTACAATATTAATTGGTTCCAAGACGACCATTGTATGTTGAAACCATTGTGTGTTGAGACCAGAACTCTATGGAAACCTGGTAATTGGTTCTGAAGCCACCAAAATGTCATCCGAAAAAAGGGAGGATTAAAGAAAAATAAGTAGATAACTAATACAGATAAAGCAAATCCTTCCATATAAAAGTAATAAAGATCTGCTGGGAGCTGTAATCACTGTCTATGTCAGTGTTTCCCAACCAGGGTGCCTCCAGCTATTGCAAAACTACAACTCCCAGCATGCCCGGACAGCCGTTGGCTGTCCGGGCATGCTGAGAGTTGTAGTTTTGCAATAGCTGGAGGCACCCTGGTTGAGAAACAATGGTTCATGTAGGACAGGAGCTTCTTCAGGGTCCTATACAGTACAAACAGTGTCCCAAATGGAGCCGCCCTTACTTGGTGTCCAAAAGGAGCAGCTAACCCTGGCACAGGTAAGGAGTAGTACAGAACTTGTAGTTCCTCCCTGTACTGTAGGCCCCCTGTTCCGGGACACCACAAACCCCCTTACTTAAAATAAGTCGTCCTCAATGTAGGTCCCTAAAGACAGACATATCTGGACCGTCCATAGCATTGTATGTTGAGTCTGGTTTCAAGTTACAATGGTCCAGAAAAGACCATTGTATGTTGAAACTATTGTATGTTGAGGCCATTGTAAGTTGATGGATCACTGTACTAACCTCTAATGATTATGTTGGCATTATGCTCTTTATTAGTGGTTGGGTTATTCTATCAATAGTACTGTGTGTGTGTGTGTGTGTGTGTGTGTGTGTGTGTGTGTGTGTGTGTGTAAGTATTTCCCCTTTTCTACTTCTCCTTAGCTCTTATACCTTACAGGGTATGTGCTCCTGAGAGAACTGTTTGTTGGTGCCAATTCCTTTTTTACTTTAGTACTATTTATACGTGAATTCTCAATGAAGATTTATATTTTGTTTACATCTGTGGTAGTGTTTTAGTTTGGGGGGGGGGGGGGGGGTCTACATTCCTTAGATTAAATTTGCTATATTTTAAGTTGACTTCTAAGCCTGCGATGGTGCAGGTTTATTCTCTCAAGTCCCATGTAAGTCTATAGGACATCCAGTACATTCCCTAATAGCTTTACTCTAAGGCTAGGTTCACACTACGGAATTTCCGCCTGCAATTAATTCCGCTTTAGAAATTGCAGGCAGAAATTCCGCTTACTAAAACGTACTGTATAGTGAATGGGTTTCCGTTCACAAATTGAAAACTTCGGAATTTGTGAACAGAAAACCCGCTTGAAAATTTCCGGCAGAAATACTTGCGGAACACATTGCAGTCTATTGGAGACTGCAGGGTCCGAACGGTCCTAGTGCCGACTGATTCAGTTGGCGCTGGCCGCACATTTTCTGCCTGGAGATTCCGCAGTGGGAACCTAGCCTTACACCTCCTGCTGACTGTCTGGCAAGGACGGCAGGCTGCAGGCAAGGACTGGCACTCAGCTAGAGTACAATTAAAGACAGGACTAAATGTGCAACAGTATGTACAATGAAACGAGGAAGCAGTACTATCTGTACTGCTATGTACATGCTGTAGGCACATATAGTTCTGCCTTACTATCTTTTATTGTATATTATTCAGGCTCAGATACTATAAAAGACAGGGAGGCATATACCGTGTATACTCGAGTATAAGCCGACCAAAATATAAGCCGAGGCTAGGGCTGGGCGGTATGGCCAAATATGTGTATCGCGGTATTTTTGTAACTTATGGCGGTTCCACGGTATATAACGGTATTACCCCCCCCCCCTCCCCCAAAATTAATTATTAGCCCGGCGCTGCACTGTCCCCATCGAGGTACTACTCAAGTCACGAGCAAGCGCTGCCCTCCTCGTCCTCCTGTCCTTCTTACATGACAGTGGGCTCAGCCTATCACCGGCCTAGGCGGAACATCGCTGCGGCCGGTGATAGGCTGACGGCTCTTTGACGTTCCATTCTTTGGGAAGCAAGTCCGGACCGACGGGGAAGGTGAGTTAAAGTAAATTTTGTTTACCTTTTGCAGCCCGGGCATAGGGATACAGTATAGAGCAGTGGTTTGCAATCTGCGGACCTCCAGATGTTGCAAAACTACAACTTCCAGCATGCTGGGAGTAGTTTTGCAACATCTGGAGGTTGAAGACCACTGGTACAGAGTGTCAGCGCCGGCGGCCGCAACAAACAGGAGGACCAGGAGGGCAGCGCTTGCGGGTGACATGTGAGTAGAAGCACCAGGCTGATAATTAATTGGGGGGTGCAGAACAGCGCTTGCGGGTCACATATGATTAGTAACGGGGAACAGCACAGCGCTGGGCTGATAATTCATTCCCGAGGGGGAGGGGCCCAACCGGTATTGCGGTATGGGTTCAAATTCATATCGTGCAGCACAAAAATTTCGGCATTCGGTATGAACCGGTATACCGCCCAACCCTAGCCGAGGCCCCTAATTTCACACCAAAAACCCAGGAAAAGTTATTGACTCGACTATAAGCCTAGGGTGGGAAATACATCATATCCCCCCCCCCCCCCCAATGTCATCATCCAGACCCCCGTCATCATCCACCCCGCCCCCTCATCATCACCGCCTGTCAATCCCTTCAGCCATAGGCTGTCCGGGCATGCTGGGAGTTGTTTTGAAACCTCTGGAGGTCCGCAGGTTGAAGACCACTGCGGCCTTCGTCATCATCCAGACCCCCCCCCCTTTAGTTTTCTACTCCTCTCCCCTCGGTGGGAAGGAAGGGTGAGCTGGTCCGGGCAATCTATGCTGCAGGGACCGTCCGGTGGGGAGGGTTAGTCATTCCACGTTGTCCATTTTCACCAGGGGGGCCTCTTCTCCGCGCTCCAGGCCTGCCCCGGACTAGTGACGTTGCCTTGACGATGACGCACAGGGACGTTCATGCGCGTCCCTGTGCGTCGTCGTCAAGGCAACGTCACTAGTCCAGGGCAGGTGCGGAGAAGAGGCCCCCCTGGTGAAAATGGACAGCGTGGAATGACTAACCCTCCCCACCGGACGGTCCCTGCAGCATAGATGGCCCGGACCAGCTCACCCTTCCTTCCCACCGAGGGGAGGTGAGTAGAAAACTAAAAGGGGGGGTCTGGATGATGATGAAGGCAGCAGTGGTCTTCAACCTGCGGACCTCCAGAGGTTACAAAACTACAACTCCCAGCATGCCCGGACAGCCGACGGCTGTCCGGGCATGCTGGGAGTTGTAGTTTTGCAACATCTGGAGGTCCGCAGGTTCAAGACCACTGGGAAGAGATTGACAGGCGGAGAGTTCACTCGAGTATAAGCAGAGGGGGGCGTTTTTAGCACGAAAAATCGTGCTAAAAAACTCGGCTTATACTCGAGTATATACGGTATGTGTCTATAGCATGTGTTAAGAAATGGGGAGGCCGTGCTGTGTGTCTATCTTTTACCGTACATTGTATTGGCACAAACAGTACCGCCACTATTTGTAAGTACAAATAGTACTACCTCCTTGTCTTTCCTTAAATTCAGGGCAAAAATAATCCCTGCCACCTTGACTTTCCTTGTACAATATCCAAGCACAGACAGTAACCGATACCCTGTCTTTTTTTTTTTTGTACATGCTGCAGGCGCAGACCGAACATTATGGAGGCACAGATACTATCTGCACCTGCAACCTGAAGGGGAAAAAAAAGAGACAGGGTATCAGTTACTGTCTGTGCAGAGAGAGAAGCCCAGGACCATTATGAGTCTGCCTCTTCTCTGTGTATCTATGAGTCCATAGACTTCAATTATGAGTCCATAGACTTCCATTATGAGTCTGCCTTGGTCATGTGACACAGACTTTTAGATAACACGATAAGAAAAAAAATCGTAACCCTTCCAGTACTTATCAGCTGCTGTATGCTCCACAGGAAGTTGTGTAGTTCTTTTCTGTCTGACCACAGTGCTCTCTGCTGACACCTCTGTCCATGTCAGGAACTGCCCATAGCAAACCTCTCCTGCTCTGGACAGTTCCTGGCACGGACAGAGGTGTCAGCAGAGAGCACTGTGGTCAGACAGAAAAGAACTACACAACTTCCTGTGGAGCATACAGCAGCTGATAAGTACTGGAAGGATTAAGATTTTTAGTAGATGTAATTTACAAATCTGTTTCACTTTCTGCCACCAGCGGATTTAAAAAAAAATATATATATATATGATTTTTTTATTTTATTTTATTTTGTTTTCAATGGATGCTACGCTCAAAATCCGAATGGGTCAAAAACGAAAGAAATATCACAATAAATAGGATGGGTATAAAATACAAACACCTACTTACATGCATTTTGGGGGGGGGGGGATTTGCTATACAGTAGTTTAATAATTGGGGGGGTTGCTATAGTTTAATAAATGGGGGATTTGCTATAGTTTAATAATTGGGGGTTGCATTGCTACAGTTTAATAATTGGGGGGGGGGGATTTGCTATATAGTTTAATAATTGGGGGAGGGATTTGCTATATAGTTTAATAATTGGGGAGGGATTTGCTATAAAGTTTAATAATTGGGGGAGGGATTTGCTATATAGTTTAATAATTGGGGGATTGGCTAGTTTAATAATTGGGGATTGGCTATATAGTTTAATAATTGGGGGATTGGCTATATAGTTTAATAATTGGGGGATTGGCTATATAGTTTAATAATTGGGGGGGAGGTATGCTATATAGTTTAATAATTGGGGGGGGAGGTATGCTATATAGTTTAATAATTGGGGGGGGGATTTGCTGTAGTTTTAAAGTGCCCTATTTAAAAAAAAAAATGTCCCCAAAAGACTGCACCAAGAATCTCACAGAAACGCTTGTTACTCATAATGGCGGCGCTATCTGCATTTCGCCTCCTCAGGTCGCACTTGCTGAGATAAGGAAGCCATTGCACGGTCCTGGCTGCGATAGCGCGGTACGTGGCCAAGTGGACAGCTGGGCGGTCCGAGATAATCTGCGGACGGACGTGACATCTGAGACCGAATGTCATTTGTTATATACAGCAGTGTTTCCCCAATGGTTACAGAACTACAACTCCCATCATGCACCGACAGTCGAAGTAAGGCACCCCCCCCCCACCCTCCCGAATGGCGGTACTACACACTTTTTACTGCTCCTCACTGACTCCCCCATGCTTTACACCGCAGCTCCGTCCACTCAAGATGGCTGCTGTGTATATACAGGACAAACAAGAAAAAAGGGCCAGCCCCGATCTCCGAGGAGCGACTATGAACAGGATGCACCCTCCTCCCATCAGATTAAAGGGTATCTGAGGATAAGGTTTTCATCCACAGCCCGCAGAGCGAGATCTTCACGAAAATGAGGAACTGAATGTAAAGTATATTGGGAAGCGGCGCGTACACGGCCATAGGGGGAGAATTAACAACAACAGTGCAGAGGAACAGTTGCTTAGTTGCCCATAGCAACCAATCAGATCACTACTTTCATTTTGCAGAGGCCTCTGCAAAATGAAAGAAGCGATCTGATTGGTTGCTATGGTCAACTGGGCAACTTTTCCTCTCAACAGGTTTTGATAAATCTTCCCCCATAGTGCCTGGTCTGCGGGAGAAGCTTCTATGGCAGTGGTCTCGAACTGTGGCCCTCCAGATGTTGCAAAACTTCAACTCCCAGCATGCCTGGGAGTTGAAGTTTTGCAACATCTGGAGGGCCACAGTTTGAGACCACTGCCATAGAGGGTGTATAAGCTAAGTTATGACTGACATATAGCTGATAAACTGCTATACCATATATAATGGACACATTTTTGGCCTGTTAGTATATATGCCGCCATATACTGTGGTGTGACTATAAAGATATGCCGCCATATACTGTGGTGTGACTATAAAGATATGCCGCCATATACTGTGGTGTGACTAAAGATATGCCGCCATATACTGTGGTGTGACTAATGATATGCTGACCTATACTGTGGTGTGACTATAAAGATATGCCGCCATATACTGTGGTGTGACTAATGATATGCCGCCATATACTGTGGTGTGACTAATGATATGCTGACCTATACTGTGGTGTGACTATAAAGATATGCCGCCATATACTGTGGTGTGACTAAAGATATGCCGCCATATACTGTGGTGTGACTAATGATATGCTGACCTATACTGTGGTGTGACTATAAAGATATGCCGCCATATACTGTGGTGTGACTAATGATATGCCGCCATATACTGTGGTGTGACTAATGATATGCTGACCTATACTGTGGTGTGACTATAAAGATATGCCGCCATATACTGTGGTGTGACTATAAAGATATGCCGCCATATACTGTGGTGTGACTATAAAGATATGCTGACCTATACTGTGGTGTGACTATAAAGATATGCCGCCATATACTGTGGTGTGACTATAAAGATATTCCGCCATATACTGTGGTGTGACTATAAAGATATGCCGCCATATACTGTGGTGTGACTATAAAGATATGCCGCCATATACTGTGGTGTGACAATAAAGATATTCCGCCATATACTGTGGTGTGACTATAAAGATATGCCGCCATATACTGTGGTGTGACTATAAAGATATGCCGCCATATACTGTGGTGTGACTAATGATATAAGGGTATATACTGTGGTGCGACTATAAACATATGCCGCCATATACTGTGGTGTGACTATAAAGATATGCCGCCATATACTGTGGTGTGACTATAAAGATATGCCGCCATATACTGTGGTTTGACTAATGATATGCAGGTATATACTGTGGTGTGACTATAAAGATATGCCGCCATATACTGTGGTGTGACTAATGATATGCAGGTATATACTGTGGTGTGACTATAAAGATATGCCTTCCTATAGAAAAGGGGCAATTTATAACCCCGGGAACGGTGGCTACTTGGTTGAAATTTGCATACAGCGCGGAACGGTTCGAAACCTTCTTTTATAAAGATCATTGGCATCGCCACCTGACAGAGGCATTGTAAAGGGGGGGGGGGGCAGGTTACGTCAGGTTCCCTTTAAGAACTGGAGTAGATTTCCTGCGCTGAGCGCTGGGCGGCTGCCAGGGGCACATGACCCAGTCTGCGATGAAGCTGAAGAGGAGAAGTGGTTTGATCTCTCATCAAGGATACCAGACGGAACCTAATGATTCCGCAGCCAAAAACGAGATCCTGACAGGAGAAAAAAATAAATAAAAATTGCGCATTGGCGCCCAAAACTAGAGGATCGGAAAGCAGGGTCCACACTGTAATCCAGGGTCTCGCTATATAACCCTATTCAATTTCATCTACTTAAAGGGGTACTCCGCTGCTCAGCGTTTGGAACAAACTGTTCTGAACGCTGGAGCCAGGAGCGTGTGACATCATAGCCCCTCCCCCTCAATGAAAGTCTATAGGAAGGGGCGTGACAGCCGTCACGCCCCCTGCCATAGACTTGCATTGAGGGGGCGGGGTGGGATGTCATGAGGGGGCGGGGCAATGACATCAGGAGCTCCTAGCGCCGGCAGCAGAGTACCCCTTTAATGTGGTTTAAAGGGGTTATCCTTTTATACATCAACTGGCTCCAGAAAGTTAAACAGATTTGTAAATTACTTCTATTAAACAAAATCTTAATCCTTTCAGTACTTATGATCTGCTGAAGTGGAGTTCTTTTCTGTCTAAGTGCTCTCTGCTGACACCTGTCTCGGGAACTGTCCAGAGTAGAAGCAAATCCCCATAGCAAACCTCTTCTACTCTGTGCAGTTCCCGAGACAAGCAGAGATGTCAGCAGAGAGCACTGTTGCCAGACAGATAAGAACAACTCAACTTCAGCAGCTGATAATTATTGGAAGGAGGAGTAAGATTTTTTTAATAGAAGTAATTTACAAATCTGTTTAGCTTTCTGAAGCCAGTTGATAAAAAATAAAAAGTTTTTTCCCCGGAGTACCCCTTCTTATTTTACATGAAATTTAAACGGGGTTACGAAAGATAGGAAAATCATGTCTGCCACAGTGCCACACCTGTCCACAGGTTGCGTCTGGTATTGCAACTCAAAGCAAAATGGGACCAAGCTGCAATACCGCAAGCAACCAGGTGTGGTGCCGTTTGTGGAAGAAAGCGGATACGTTTTTTCTGATTCTAGACAACGTGTGCGCAGTTTTTTTGATCTATACTATGTTCTCACACGGCATTTTGGTCCCCTTTTTTATTAGCAGTATAATGGCCGGCCCCCCACGTGGACGCATTTTTGGCAATATAACCTTATTCACTTTCATTAGCTGCAATGCAGAGCGGCACGGAAAGCCCAGGCGCGGCCAAAACCACCACGTGGACCCAAGCCTCCGGCACTCTACCGCTTCACAATTTTACCCAATTGGACACCAGGGCGACTGTTGTCCCATCACTTAAAAAGAGCCATAATGCAGGTCCCTACGCAAATGTTGCCCGAGCGCGCAGCTGTGTAGGTGAAGCGCTAAAGGGACCGCCATCTTCCTGTTTGTAGCATTAACGTGTCATAGCCGGGAGCTAATGCCAAACATCACCGATCATGGTGATGTCCGGCATTCACCCTACAGATGCCGCGATCAAAGTTGAATGTGGCGTCTAAAAGTCCTGAAGTTAACTGCCGGTTAAGCTCAGGATCCCCGCGGTGAAATCACAATGTCCCAATCAGATGGGAGGACAGCCGGAGGTCCCTTACAGTACTCCGTGCCGTCAGATCTTCGCTCCTTTACTGCTGACAGCCATGGAAAGCCTTAGTAAAGCATCACCGATAACACTGATCAATGCTATGCTATGGCAATCTACGGATGTAATAGTCCCGTTAGAGCTGGGCGGTATGACCAAATATGTGTATCACGGTATTTTTGTAACTTATGGCAGTTCCACGGTATTTCTTTCACCACCATCATGTGACCCGCGAACGCTGTACTGCTCCCCCCCCCAAATCATGTTACCTGCCAGCGCTGTTCTGCTCCCCCCAATTAATTATCAGCCCAGCGGGGCACTACTCACATATGTAACCCGCAAGCACTGCCCTCCTCCTCTTTGTTGCGGGCCGCCGGCGCTGGAACTCTATACTGTACGCCAGTGGTCTCCAACCTGCGGACTAGAGATGAGCGAACTTACAGTAAATTCGATTCGTCACGAACTTCTTGGCTCGGCAGTTGATGACTTTTCCTGCATAAATGAGTTCAGCTTTCAGGTGCTCCGGTGGGCTGGAAAAGGTGGATACAGTCCTAGGAAACTCTTTCCTAGGACTGTATCCACCTTTTCCAGCCCACCGGAGCACCTGAAAGCTGAACTAATTTATGCAGGATAAACATCAACTGCCGAGCCGAGAGGTTCGTGACGAATCAAATTTACTGTAAGTTTGCTCATCTCTACAGCGGACCTCCAGATGTTGCAAAACTACAACTCCCAGCATGCCTGGACAGCTAACGGATGTCCGGGCATGCTGGGAGATGTAGTTTTGCAACAGCTGGAGGTCCGCAGGTTGGAGACCACTGCTGTACGCTGTATCCCTATGTCCGGGCTGCAAAAGATAAAGAAAATAAACTTTAACTTACCTACATCGGCCTCACGCTGGGGATGGGAACGTCGGACAGCCGTCAGCCTATCACCGGCCGCTGCGATGTCCCGCCCTGGCCAGTGATAGGTTAAACGCACTGTCATGTAAGAAGCCGTCCAGAGCTCCTTACATGACAGTGGGCTCAGCCTATCACTGGCCGGGGCGGAACATCGCTGCGGCCGGTGATAGGCTGACGGCTGTCCGACGTTCCCATCCCCAGCGTGAGGCCGATGTAGGTAAGTTAAAGTTTATTTTCTTTATCTTTTGCAGCCCGGGCATAGGGATACAGCGTACGGCAGTAGTCTCCAACCTGCGGACCTCCAGCTGTTGCAAAACTACAACTCCCAGCATGCCCGGACAGCCGTTGGCTGTCCGGGCATGCTGGGAGTTGTAGTTTTGCAACATCTGGAGGTCCGCAGGTTGGAGACCACTGGCGTACAGCGAGTTACAGCGCCGGCGGCCCCCAACAAAGAGGAGGAGGGCAGTGCTTGCGGGTGACATATGTGAGTAGTACCCCGCTGGGCTGATAATTCATGGGGGGGGGGGGGGGGGGGGGGGAGCAGAACAGCGCTGGCGGGTCACCTGATCTGGGGGGGGGGGGGGGGAGCAGAACAGCTCGCGGGTCACATATGACTAGTGCCCTGATGTGGGGACAGCGCAGCGCTGGGCTGATAATTCATTCCCAAGGGGGAGGGGCCCACCGGTATTGCAGTATGGGGAAAAAATTAAGCAGCACAAAAATTTCGGTATTCGGTATGAACCAGTATACCACCCAGCCCTAAGTCCACTATGAGGGGGGAAATAGATGGTGCGATGGTCGAGGGACTTCACCAATTACTACATTAGGGCAGAAACCAGTGACACCTTAGGCCAGTGTTCTCCAACCTGCGGACCTCCAGATGTTGCAAAACTACAATTCCCTGTATGCCCGGACAGCCAACGGCTGTCCGGGCATGCTGGGAGTTGTAGTTTTGCAACATCTGGAGGTCCGCAGGTTGGAGACCACTGCCTTAGGCTATGTTCACACGGCGGAATTTCAGAGTTCAAAAAAGCAGAACAATTCTGCTCGAAAAATTCCGTTGCAGCAGAGTCCCATTGTTTTCAATGGGATTCTTCTGCACTGTTCACACTGCGCTTCTGACATGGAAATCCCGATTCCGGCATCTGCAGAAATACTAGACGTGTCTTTTCTTTCTGCAAATTTTGCTTGAAAATTCATTAACGTCTACGAGGCGGCATAGTGCCCGTCCGCTGGATTATTCAAATGTGCGGAATGTCTGCACGCGTTTTCCGTGCTGACATGCCACACATTTTGAGGTTGTGTGAACATACTTAAAAGGGGTATTCCAGGAAAAAACTTTTTTTTTTTTTTTAATATAAACTGGCTCCAGAAAGTTAAACAGATTTGTAAATTACTTCTATTAAAAAAATCTTAATCCTTTCAGTACTTATGAGCTTCTGAAGTTAAGGTTGTTTTTTCTGTCTAAGTCCTCTCTGATGACACGTGTCTCAGGAACCGCCCAGTTTAGAAGCAAATCCCCATAGCAAACCTCTTCTAAACTGGGCGGTTCCCGAGACACGTGTCATCAGAGAGCACTTAGACAGAAAAGAACAACCTTAACTTCAGAAGCTCATAAGTACTGAAAGGATTAAGATTTTTTTTTATAGAAGTAATTTACAAATCTGTTTAACTTTCTGGAGCCAGTTGATATATAAAAAAAAAGTTTTTTCCTGGAATACCCCTTTAAATGTGACCATAACTGTTGGTCAAACAAAGTTTTCTCTTCCGACCTCCCTATAACTCATGGACATTCAGAAGAGCCAAAACGTTCATGTTTCAGGGGTAAGGTGAAGGCAGACAGTTCGGGCACCGTTTAAAAGGGGGTACCCTGGTGAAATTTTTTTTATTTTTATTTTTTTTTATTAACTGGTGCCGGAAAGTTAAACAGATTTGTAAATTACTTCTATCAAAAAATCTTAATCCTTCCAGTACTTAATACCTGCTGAATACTACAGAGGAAATTATTTTCTTTTTGGAACACAGAGCTCTCTACTGACATCATGACCACAGTGCTCTCTGCTGACATCTCTGTCCATTTTAGGAACTGTCCAGAGTAGGAGAAAATCCCCATAGCAAACATATGCTGCTCTGGACAGTTCCTAAAATGGACAGAGATGTCAGCAGAGAGCTCTGTGCTCATGATGTCAGCAGAGAGCACTGTATTCCAAAAAGAAAAGAATTTCCTCTGTAGTATTCAGCAGCCAATAAGTACTGGAAGGATTAAGATTTTTTTAATAGAAGTAATTTACAAATCTGTCTAACTTTCTGGCACCAGTTGATTTAAAAATAAATAAATAAATAAATAAAATAAATAAATAAATAAAGTTTTCTACTGGAGTACCCCTTTAACACATCATAGCCCGTTATTAATAACGGATATTATTTTGTGACGGGAGTAAGAAAGAAAGAACCATTGCATGTATTATTTCTCCCGTCACAAAATAACATCCGTTATTAATAACGGACTATGACTGGTCAAAACCAGTAATGTATAAAAACCCCATAGACTATAAAAGGGATTTTGTAACCGTCATTTTTTTATGGTTTTGTTAACGGAACATTAGAACGGATCTTTAAGACGGAGCATTCTATCGTGTGAAAGTGGCCTTCAGGCAGCAGGTTCAGCCCAATTCAGTCTAAGGGTACGTTCACACGCGCGGATTTAGCTGCGGATCCGCTGGTGAAGGCCCCGCTCTATGCTGGTAGCGGCAATACGTTCTTGCACATCGCGGCCGCTCTCCCTGCTCTGAGCTAGGCAGAGAGCTCCCGCGATGTGCGAGTATACTGCGTATTGCCACTACCAGCAGGCACATGTAAAGCCAGCATAGAGCGGGGCCTTCACCAGCGGATCTGCAGTGTAAAATACGCACGTGTGAACGTACCCTAAGGCTGTGTTTTCCAACCAGGGCGCCTCTAGCTGTTGCAAAACTACAACTCCCAGCATATCCCAGACTGGCAGTGCATGCTGGGATTTGTAATTTTGCTTGAGAAGAGATAGGCGGCACCACTACTATCTAATTCGGACCAGGGCAGCTACTTGGATCCACATTAGCACTGGAGTGGGAATAGTCCTAATTTTATATATATATATATATATATATATATATATACACACACACACACACATCTCAAGGCTGATTTGTGAGTCGCTCACCCCGTGCACACCCACCTCGCCACTTGTGCCGTAGACCGGCCGGTACCGCCTCCGGCTACTCACTTGTAGAAGAAAGGACAAGGTCCGGCACTAGGTTGCAACCTAGTGCCGGACCTTGTCCTTTCATATATATATATATATATGAGAGTCATCTGGAGGTGATAGGAAGAACCGAGGATAAACTGCAGCAAATAAGATACAAAGTCAATTCTGTATCCTGTACTCACCGCTAGGACTGCGACCTGAAGCTTCTATGTAGATTGACTGGTGGAAATGGCTTCCAGACATGCGTGAGGCGCTCTGAGGCAACTCTGTCGCTTCTGAGCGCCCCACGCACTTCTGGACGCCAGTCTCGCCTATCACTGAGCGCCCCTCGCACCTCTGGAACCCAGTCTCGCCTATCACTGAGCGCCCCTCGCACCTCTGGAACCCAGTCTCGCCTATCACTGAGCGCCCCTCGCACCTCTGGAACCCAGTCTCGCCTATCACTGAGCGCCCCTCGCACCCTCTGGAAGCCAGTCTCGCCTATCACTGAGCGCCCCTCGCACCCTCTGGAAGCCAGTCTAGCCTATCACTGAGCGCCCCTCGCACCCTCTGGAAGCCAGTCTCGCCTATCACTGAGCGCCCCTCGCACCCTCTGGAAGCCAGTCTCACCGATCACTGAGCGCCCCTCGCACCTCTGGAAGCCAGTCTCGCCGATCACTGAGCGCCCCTCGCACCTCTGGAAGCCAGTCTCGCCGATCACTGAGCGCCCCTCGCACGTCAGGGTGCCTACAGCTGTTGCAAAATGAACTCTCTCCCACCCATCGGTCGCTCCACCCATTGAAGCAGGACAGGCTCCCTCTGATCACCTGACTAGTGATGTCAGGCCTCGACGCACTGCAACCAGGGAAATCCAGAGACCTGGGTCATTTTGTATGCTGTTAAAAATAAAAATAAATACTGGGGCGAAAATTAGAGATGAGCGAACTTACAGTAAATTCGATTCGGCACGAACTTCTCGGCTCGGCAGTAGATGACTTTTACTGCATAAATTAGTTCAGCCTTCAGGTGCTCCGGTGGGCTGGAAAAGGTGGATACAGTCCTAGGAAAGAGTCTCCTAGGATCCACCTTTTCCAGCCCATGGGAGCACCTGAAAGCTGAACTAATTTATGCAGGAAAAGTCATCAACTGCCGAGCCGAGAAGTTTGTGACAGAATGGAATTTCCTGTAAGTTCGCTCATCTCCAGCGAAAATCACAGAAGAATTGTGGGAAAACCATCACACACAGGTACAGACACTATATTATGAACTACACTAACTTTACAGCCCCTGTAGCACAGTCAAATAAAAAAAATTCCTGGAATACCCCTTTAAAAAACACACAATATCAAAAGTTTAAATCATTCTGGGTCTCAGTGTTGAGACCCCCACCCATCAGAAGAATGGCCCCCATAGACTTTTAAACGGAGCCGTGGAGGGAAGCTACTGTGCCCTTCTTCTGGCTCATTCTCCTGATGAGTGGGGGGTCTCCCGACTGATCAAAACTTGACACGACACAATATTTTTTTTTTTTTAACTACAAGATGGCCGCTCATACAGGGAACAGGGTTGGCTTCTGTTAAAGGGCACTAAGGCTGGATAACTTGTTCACAAAGAGAGACACACACACAGACACACTTGTGCCGCCGGTATAACAGAGCTCCCCTCTGCGCAGGAGCGAGAAAGACGAGAGCGTTACTGAGGGGACATGTACATAAACCTGTGCAGAGGAAGAGTGGTGCAGTTGCCCATAGCAACCAGATTGCTTCCTCCATCTTTCAAAAGGCCTGTGAAAAACCAAAGAAGCAATCTGATTGGTTGCTATGGGCAACTGCACCACTTTACCTCTGCACAGGTTTTGATAAATCTTCCCCGTTGTCTTTACTTACCCCCTTCCCTGACCAGATGTTTATATTAAAAAATAAAATAAAAAAAGACAATTTCTCTGGACTATGCCCTTAAAGGGGTACTCCGCCCCCAGACATGTTATCCCCTATCCAAAGGGGATAAGATGTCTGATCGTGAGGATCCCGCTGCTGGGGACCCCTGCGATCTCCCTGCTGCACCTGGCGTTCGTTAGAGCGTCAGGTGCAGTGCAGGAGGCTCGTGGAGTCACCGTCACGCCCCCTCCCATAGACTTGCATTGAGGGGGCATGGCCGCGATGTCACGAACGGGGCGTGACCGTGACATCATGAGCCTCCACCCCGCCAGTCATTCGACACAGAGAGAAGTTCGCTCCGTGCACCGGATGTCTGGGGTGCCGCAACTGAGTTCGCGGGGGTCCCCAGCGCCGAGACGCCCGCAAACAGATATCTTATCCCCTATCTTGTGGATAGCGGATAAGATGTCTAGGGGCGGAAGACCCCTTTAAGAGCAGGGTCACACAGGGTGCATCCGCAACCTATTTCACGCTGCGGATGCGCCGACGGCTGTCACAAGAGGGACGACAGAGCGAGCTCCTAGCTGCAGCCAGGTAGCTCTGTGTCCGCTCATAGCGGCACAATACAGCGGGTAACCCGCCACTACGAGCGGACATACAGAGCTGCAAGGCCGCAGCCGTGTGACCGTGCCCTAATGGTGTATTCACACGTACAGTATCCGGCACATATTTGAAGCTGCAGATTTGAGGCTGTGTTTTATCAAAACCTCTGTAGAGGCAGAGTGGTGCAGTTGCCCATAGCAACCAGATCGCTCGTTTCATTTTTCAGAGGCCTTTTAAAAAAAAAAAAAAATGAAAGAAACGACATGATTGGTTGCTATGGGCAACTGGCCAACTTTTCCTCAGCACAGGTTTTGATAAATCTCAAACCTGCAGTCAGGACAGACGACGCGATCATTCGCGAGACCCTTCACTTCCTCCACTGTCGGCTGCACGTCTTCCTCATACACAGCGGCCGACCAACAACGAATTTAGGGCCACTAACGCCCAGCATTCATCGGGACAATAACTAAAATTTATTTATTTATTTTTTATCTTTTTTTATTTTATTTTGTCACAATCCGCACCAAATCTCTGCCCATTGGCATGAAATGCTACAACGCTGCTCCACGTGGTCACATACCGGCCGCGATGTTCCGTCATCAACCTGTCACCCCAGCCGTAGTGCTGGGCGGTTTAACCAAAAATGTATATCACTGTATTTTTCTAAATTATGGCGGTTTCACGGTATTTCAGGTATTTTGTGTGTGGGGTCCTCAGTATAGTATCAGGTGGCCGGGGGGTCCTCACCATGGTACCCGGGGTCTCGATCAGGCCACCCGATAACTCTCCTCCATGTCTCAGCAGTTGTGCTCGAGTTTCCCCGCGCCCGCCCGGAAGTCACGTGCCCGCCAGGAGATGTAGTCCCCTCCCAGCTCCTCACAGTCAGTTCAGTGCGGCTCGGACTACACTTCCCAGAGACGCTGGGCGGCCGGACATTTCTCTAGGCCATCACACATTGGAGTTGGTTGCTATGGAAACGGTAATGCGGTATGTGAAAAATTCATATCGTAAAAGAAAAAAATCACACCGGTATTCGGTAGGAACCGGTATACTACCCATCACGACCCAACCGTCACGTATATATCCTACAACACGCCACCATGGCTGCCATGTTGGACGAAACACAGACACAATGCAGAGATGGGTAAGTACATCGCTGTTTTTTGTAGATTGGAAACCACCATTGTTAAATTTTTTTTATACTGGGAATGGATTCTGCTTTACGGTAAACAAACGGCATCTGTATTAAAGGAACCGAAACTCCCGAGGAACCAATCCACAGGAGCCATCTCCTGAACATCCCTGCGTGGTCAACAAGGCCTCTCCATGCCTTTCTATGGGAGCGCTGGAGAGAGAGGGACCACCCTTCATTTATCTCAAGTCTAGTGGTCGGATCCCCCCCCATGTGCATAGGGTGATAATTGTCCGATCACTGGGACTGGTCCTCGGCGCACTCTGGCCACCACCTTTCGAGACGATCGTACGGGACAGCTCACTAAGCCAATCACCAGCTGAGATGGGGTCCTGTAAGACACTTCTCCATTATAAGTGATAAAAGGCTAGAGTACCTCTTTAATTCGGAACTCCCATAGAAATGAATGGAGCACGTGCAGTCTACCAGTAGATAACACAGCCCGCACAGTGATCACAGGGGGCCCCAGCAATCAGACCCCTCACGATCAGCTCCTTGTCCCCTATCCCAGTGTTTCCCAACCAGGGTGCCTCCAGCTGTTGCAAAACTACAACTCCCAGCATGCCCGGACAGCCGTTGGCTGTCCGGGCATGCTGGGAGTTGTAGTTTTGCAACAGCTGGAGGCACCGCTGGTTGGGAAACACATGTCTATACTATACAGACCAACAGCTGCTGGCTGTCTGGGAATGCTGGGAGTTGTAGTTTTGCAACAGCTGGAGGCACCCCTGGTTGGGAAACACATGTCTATACTATACAGACCAACAGCTGTTGGCTGTCTGGGAATGCTGGGAGTTGTAGTTTTGCAACAGCTGGAGTATATAGTCAAACATGCTGGAAGTTGTAGTTTTCGTTTGGGGCAGCTGCAGAGCTGGATCAGAGCATGCTGGGAGTTGTAGTTTTGCAACACCTGGAGACACCCTGGTTGGGAATCACTGCTCAACACTATATAGCGTAGTTTTTGCAAATGGTAAAGAAGACAAAAAAAAAATAAAAATAAAAAAATATATATATATAGATGCAAATCAAAAAATGTTGCAGTATCTTGTACTTAATAGGAAAAAAAAAAGGGTTAAACATATCAAAGCAACAACACATTATATATATATATATATATATTCCAAAATGTCACACCAGTAGCGGTAAAGGCAACAGTTTTACCGCCATAAAGATTGGTCCAATAGGCTCTCGCCATATGTAATGCCAATACACGATTTCTATTTTTTGAACTAGATGCGGAAAAAAAACATAATAAAATTAAACGCATTGTACCCATAAAAGACACATTTTTAAAACTGATCCTCCCGGCTCTCGCCATACGTACTGGTGATACACAATTTCTATTCCTTAAAATCTAAGTCGTATAAAAATGAATAAATAAATAAAAAGACATAGAGCGCGTAGAAGGAGCCGTAAAAGCGACAACTTCAAAATTGGTCCTCATGGCTCCCGCCGTACGTAAGGCGATACCTGACTTCGATTCTTTAATATCTAGAATGTCAGACAAGTCGCATACGGAAAAAAAAATGGTAGAACGCGTAATCTGAGGTACCGTAAAATCGACAATTTTAAGTTGACTTTCGCTGTACGTAAGTAGAAAACAATGGCGCAAGACATGATAAATAGATGACAGTCTACAGACCGGTAATATAAAAACACAACTGTCGCAACGGTTACCATGGCAAAGTGATCACCACTACATGTGACAGTTACTATACCGGGGCCACCTGTGCAGAGCCCCGGACCCTGTATACAGCAGTCACTACATGTAATGTGAACGTGTGGCCAAGAATAACACGCGATCCCCCACCAGCCACACACACGGCAGCCACACGTCACCCGTGCCCGGTACAAGCCCCGGGATCAGTCACCTCTCGGGCGGTGCAGGCCTTACTGGCTCCGGCCTGGGTGATCGCGGTGAGTCCCGGGCCCGGCAGGCCGCTCTGTGTCCCCGCTTCGGGTTACGGGAGGAATCCTGGGCCTCGTACGGACGGCGGAGGGTGTAAGGGAATCGTTCTATACAGGCAAAAACCGTGCACAGCGACCATCCGGGACAATGGCGGCCGCCAGACCGAAGCAGCTGCAAGCCGAAAGTACCGGATGCCCGAGCGAATCGATGGGGAAGCCAACTAGGATCAAACTGAGCCAATCAGAGGGCGGCGTCTGGTCCAGGCCGGAGTAATGGAGCGCCGAGCGGTGTCATCAGCCGCAGGCTTATTAATGGAGCGCAGAGCAGCGGAGCTGTAGACATATGGGGGGATCTTCGGTTTAGTTAGTGACTGTGGGGGTGCAGGTCTATGACACATACTGGGCTGGATCCTGGTGAAGATAGGGCAGCGTTTTCCAACCAATGTGCCTCCAGCTGTTGCAAAACTAAAACTCCCAACATGTCCTAACAACCTGTTGCAAAACTGCAACTCTCAGCATTCTGGGAGTTGTAGTTTTGCAACAGCTGGAGGCACCCTGGTTGGGGAACACTGGAGTGCAGCATTGTTTAGAGCAGTGTTTTCTAACCAGTATGCCTCCAGCTGTTGCAAAACTACAACTCCCAGCATGCCTGGACATCTTGTTGCAAAACTACAACTCCCTGTATGGCCGTATAGCTGAAGGTATGGAGCAATGCCAGAGTTTCTCAACCAAGGAACCTCCAGCTGTTGCAAAACTACAACTCCCAGAATGCCGGACAGCCTTCAGCGGAGCTGTAGACATGAGGCTGTCCGGGCATGCTGGAAGCTGTAGTTCTGCAACAACTAGAGCCACCCTGCTTGGGAAACACTGGAGTACAGCATTGCTTATGCTGAGAGCTGTAGTTTTGCAACAGGTTTTCCGGACATGCTGGGTGTTGTAGTTTTGCAACAGCTGGAGGCACACTGGTTAGGAAACACTGCTGTACGCAATGCTGTACTCCAGTGTTTTCCAACCTGTGTGGCTCCAGCTGTTGCAAAACTACAACTCCCAGAATGCCCGGACAGCCTTCGGCAGAAATGTAGACATGAGGCTGTCTTGGCATGCTGGGAGTTGTAGTTCTGCAACAGCTGGAAGCACCCTGGTTGGGAAACGCTGGAGTACAGCATTGCTTATGCTGGGAGTTGTAGGTTTGCAACAGGCTGTCCAGACATGCTGGGAGTTTTAGTTTTGCAACAGCTGGAGACACACTGGTTAGGAAGCACTGCTATACGCAATGCTGTGTGCCTCCAACCTGTGTGCCTCCAGCTATTGCAAAACTACAACTCCCAGAATGACCGGACAGCCGAAGGTTGTCTGCACATGCTGGGAGTTGTAGTTTTGCAACTGTTTGGAAAACAGAACTAAAAAAAAAAAATGGCGTATGGTTGCACGGTGGCATGTTGCGCAGGTTCACGCTCCAATTTTTTTTCTCCATTTCGCTGTTTCTGTTGCTGTATGCCAAAACATGGTCAATCTCGTTATTGTGTGCCCCCCACCCCCCCCCAAAAAAAAAATAGAATGGATACGTTATGCTATGTTTTTTCTTTGTAGTATAAGTCAATGGGAAACGGAGACTGCAGCATGTAAACAAAGGGTAGGTTCATATTTGTCTTTTTTCCCTGAAAAAAAACTGCCCTGTTATTTTGTGCTCCCAAGATGCAGATTTTATATATATATATATATATATATATATATATATATATATATATATATATATTAGGTTTTAGTCTTGATGTTTTCTCCTGCATTTTTATCCTTACAAGTCATGTGATCTTTATTGAAGAAATGGGGGGGGGGGGGTGCCAGTGCTAAACCCATGGGGGGAGATTTACCAAAAACTGTGTAGAGGAAGAGCAGTGCAGTTGCCCGTGGCAACCAATCAGATCGCTTCTTTCATTTTTCACAGGTCTCTTTAAAAATGAAAGAAGCCATCTGGTTGGTTGCTATGGGCAACTGCACCACTTTTCCTCTGCACAGTTTTTGATACATCTCCCCATGTGGCGTTCTTTATGGCTCCAAATTGTCCCAAAAAAAAAAAAGCCATAGTTGCAACATGCTGCGATTTTGGAAACCTGCCATAAATCCAAGATGTGAATGCATCCTTAGAGGGGTACTCCGTTGCTGAACATCTTATTCCCCTATCCAAAGGATAGGGGATAAGATGTCTGATCGTCGGGATCTGGCCACTGGGACCCCCGCTATCTGCACGCAGACACCCAGCGTTCTGAACATTATAGGGGGAGATTTATCAAGACCTGTCCAGAGGAAAAGTTGCCGAGTTGCCCATAGCAACCAATCAGATCGCTTCTTTCATTTTTCAGAGGCCTTTTTAAAAATGAAAGAAGAGATCTGATTGGTTGCTATGGGCAACTGGGCAACTTTCCCCTCTGGACAGGTTTTGATAAATCTCCCACCCCCCTTGTTCAGAATACTGGGTTTGGGTGGTCATGGTCGTGATGTCAAGCCACGCCCCCCTCGTGATGTCACACCACGCCTCCTCCATTCATGTCTATGGGAGCGGGCGTGATGGCTGCGCAAACCTAGCATTCTGAACCCAGCAGCCGGACACCTGCAATCAGACATCTTTTCCGCTATTTTTATTGGTCTTTAACCTGTGGACCTCCAGATGTTTCAAAACTACAACTCCCAGCATGCCCGGACAGCCGTTGGCTGTCCGGGCATGCTGGGAGTTGTAGCTTTGCAACATCTGGAGGTCCGCAGGTTGGAGACCACTGGTATAGGAGATCAGATGTCTAGAAACGAAGTACCCCTTTAAATGTATCCACCAGCATCCCGCTGAAAATAGGATGCCGACTAGAGATGAGCGAACTTACAGTAAATTCGATTCGTCACAAACTTCTCGGCTCGGCAGTTGATGACTTTTCCTGCATAAATTAGTTCAGCCTTCAGGTGCTCCGGTGGGCTGGAAAAGGTGGATACAGTCCTAGGAAAGAGTCTCCTAGGACTGTATCCACCTTTTCCAGCCCATCGGAGCACCTGAAAGCTGAACTAATTTATGCAGGAAAAGTCATCAACTGCCGAGCCGATAAGTTCGTGACGAATCGAATTTACTGTAAGTTCACTCATCTCTAATGCCGACATATACTCCTAATGGGAGCAGCAGACCCTGTTAATGGCCAAACAGAGTCACATGTGACCTGCGACTAAACATCCACTTGGAATTTTTGGCTACTGACGCAAGTCACAACACGGCTACGTTGACAATCAGATGTGATGTTGTGATGCGACATTGCGATCTTCATGTCGCACAAGCAAACTGTGAAGCCCTATAGCTTTAGATGACTGGTCACACTACCAACATTACGCGCAACATCAACAAATTGTGATCTTCATGTCATGGGACCAAAGTCATCATGTGACCCAAGGTTATACTTTTGGCAAATGCAGCACCAATGAGGCCAAGTTTCCAATCATTAGCTGTGATGTTGTGAGGCGACATTGCAATCTTGATGTCACTAGAACAGTGTTTTTTCAAGCGCGGTCCGCAAGACCCCCCCCCCCCCCCCAACAGGTCATGTTTTCAGGATTTCCTTAGTCTTTCACAGGTGATAGAAGTATGGTAAGTGAATCAGGCATCACCACAGTTAAAGGGGTACTCCTGTGAAAACCTTTTTTCTTTTAAATCAACTGGTGGCAGAAAGTTAAACATATTTGTAAATTACTTCTATTAAAAAATCGTAATCCTTCCAGTACTTATTAGCTGCTGAATGCTACAGAGGAAATGCCTTTCTTTTTGGAACACTGATGACATCACGAGCACAGTGCTCTCTGCTGACATCTCTGCTTAGTGGTTAGCACTGCTGCCTTGCAGTGCTGGGGACTTGGGTTCAAATCCCACTAAGGACAACAATAAATAAAGTGTTATTATTATTATAATAACGTCAGCAGAGAGAACTGTGGTCGTGATGTCATCAGAGAGCATTCCAAAAAGAAAAGAATTTCCTCTGTAGTATTCAGCAGCTAATAAGTACAGGAAGGATTAAGGTTTTTTAATAGAAGTAATTTACAAATATGTTTAACTTTCTGCCACCAGTTGATTTAAAAGAAAAAAGGTTTTCACCGGAGTACCCCTTTAAGATTGTGAAAGACTAAGAAAATCCTGAAAACATGACCTGTTGGGGGTACTTGAGGACCGCGCTTGAGAAACACTGCTCTAGAACCTTAGGTCTTTAGGAAATTGGAAAGAGAAAAAATCCCTTTTTTTCAGGCAGTCCACAGTATGACTTTTTTATTAATAAAAAACAAAAGCAGAACAATAACACGTTTTGGGGTCACTCCCTTCATCAGGTTTCAATTTGATGGAGGGAAAGGTGACCCCAGAAACATTATATCACCAACAAAAAGAGAAGGGGACCTAGCCCAAAAAGGGAAAAGCCACCACTGGTTTGCAACAAATACATATACACCAACAAAGAAAAAACAGTAATGAAAGATATTTATTTAACAAATATGCAATTTGACATACATTTAAAATATAAAGAGATGTTAAAATCAAGGCACAACAAGAACAACTGCAGAAAAGTGGAGAGGGTATAGTAGGTACAGATACATAAAGTACAGGGAAAACGCACTTATGAGCAAAGCGTTAAGCCAAAAAGGGCATATATACCACCAGAGTATACATAAAGTCAAATAGTAAATAGTATATTACATGAGTATAAATGTCAAAGTTAGCACAGAAACACAAAAGATCAATAACATCCTGCCATGCATTGCCTACCTACCACCTCCAACCCCAACATACATTTTGCTTGTGCTTTGTCAGGACACACGCCCCCTGACGAAGCACAAATTAAACGTACGTTGGGGTTGGAGGTGGTAGGTAGGCAATGCATGGCAGGATGTTATTGATCTTTTGTGTTTCTGTGCTAACTTTGACATTTATACTCCTGTAATATACTATTTACTATTTGACTTTATGTATACTCTGGTGGTATATATGCCCTTTTTGGCTTAACTCTTTGCTCATAAGTGCGTTTTCCCTGTACTTTATGTATCTGTACCTACTATACCCTCTCCACTTTTCTGCAGTTGTTCTTGTTGTGCCTTGATTTTAACATCTCTTTATATTTTAAATGTATGTCAAATTGCATATTTGTTAAATAAATTATATCTTTCATTACTGGTTTTTCTTTGTCGGTGTATATGACCCCAGAAACATGTTGATTCAAGGGTGATAAGCACATGTCCTATTCATTTTAAGTGTACCTGTCGTTACAAAAAACTTTTTATATAATGTAGATAATACCATTATATTTCTATTTGTAATATACATTGTTAAAAAAAATGTGTATATTTTTGTCCCTGCAGCTATTGCCTGTGTGTCTCTATGAGGAGTCCAAATACAGGAAGTGAGGGTGGACAAGCAGGGCTCTGTACACTGAGGACAAGCGGGGCTCTGTACACTGAGGACAAGCGGGGCTCTGTACACTGAGGACAAGCGGGGCTCTGTACACTGAGGACAAGCGGGGCTCTGTACACTGAGGACAAGCGGGGCTCTGTACACTGAGGACAAGCGGGGCTCTGTACACTGAGGACAAGCGGGGCTCTGTACACTGAGGACAAGCGGGGCTCTGTACACAGAGGACAAGCGGGGCTCTGTACACAGAGGACAAGCGGGGCTCTGTACACAGAGGACAAGCGGGGCTCTGTACACCGAGGACAAGCAGGGCTCTGTACACCGAGGACAAGCAGGGCTCTGTACACCGAGGACAAGCAGGGCTCTGTACACCGAGGACAAGCAGGACTCTGTACACAGAGGACAAGCAGGGCTCTTTACACCGAGGACAAGCAGGACTCTGTACACCGAGGACAAGCAGGGCTCTTTACACCGAGGACAAGCAGGGCTCTTTACACCGAGGACAAGCAGGACTCTGTACACTGAGGACAAGCAGGACTCTGTACACAGAGGACAAGCAGGGCTCTTTACACCGAGGACAAGCAGGGCTCTGTACACCGAGGACAAGCAGGGCTCTTTACACCGAGGACAAGCAGGGCTCTTTACACCGAGGACAAGCAGGACTCTGTACACTGAGGACAAGCAGGACTCTGTACACTGAGGACAAGCAGGACTCTGTACACTGAGGACAAGCAGGGCTCTGTACACTGAGGACAAGCAGGGCTCTGTACACTGAGGACAAGCAGGGCTCTGTACACCGAGGACAAGCAGGGATCTGTACACCGAGGACAAGCAGGGATCTGTACACCGAGGACAAGCAGGGATCTGTACACCGAGGACAAGCAGGGATCTGTACACCGAGGACAAGCAGGGATCTGTACACCGAGGACAAGCAGGGATCTGTACACCGAGGACAAGCAGGGATCTGTACACCGAGGACAAGCAGGGATCTGTACACCGAGGACAAGCAGGGATCTGTACACTGAGGACAAGCAGGGATCTGTACACTGAGGACAAGCAGGGCTCTGTGCAGTGAAGACAAGTCTTCCTGTTGCAAAACTACAACTCCCAGCATAACAGGACAACCCAAGGTAACATGAACGTTTGGCTGTTCTGAACATCCATGAGAATGGGGAGATCAGGAGAGAAAACTTTGTTTATTGAAACTTTAGGGTCACAGTTACACAGACAAGCATTTCCCAACCAGGGTGTCACCAGCTGTTGCATAATTACTGTAGTTTTGCAACATCTGGAGGCCCCCCTGGTTGGGTAACACTGACACAGACTGTTTGAGTGAGATGCGCTGTGTTCTGGCTAAGGTCCCAAACATGTATCATGGTGTCAAACCAGCTTGTACAGGCAGAGCGTTCACAGTGTGAATGGATAGTAATAAATTCCCTCCGCTACATATGTAGCCAATGGGAGTTTTCCTCACTACATGACATCAGATCTGAACATATATAAATATTAACAAGGAAGTGGTTAGTAGCACAAATCCATTTACCTATAAATAGAATTCTATAGTTACCTCTTATTTATTTCCTTCAGTGTCGGCTTCATTTTAGATTTCATTACAGTCATATTCTCACCTTGAACATTAAAGGGGTACTCTGGTGGGAAACTATTTTTTTTTATATAAATTGGTGCCAGAAAGTTATACAGATTTGTTAATTACTTATATATAAAAATCTTAATCCTTCCAGTACTTATCAGCTGCTGTATGCTCCAGAGGAAGTTGTGTGGTTCTTTTCTGTCTGATCACAGTGCCCTCTGCTGACACCTCTGTCCATGTCAGGAACTGTCTGGAGCAGGAGAGGTTTGCTATGGGGATTTGCTCCTTCTCTGGACAGTTCCTGACATGGACAGAGGTGTCAGCAGAGAGCACTGTGGTCAGACTGGAAAAAAAACACACAACTTGCTCTGTGTGCCAGTTCGTGGCTGCCGACTGGAAATCCACCACTACGAGCGGATAAACAGATCTACAGGGAGCTCGCTCTGCAGTCGCTCTATGCATCCGTAGCGTCAAATACGATGCGGACGCGATGTATGTGACCCTACCATTATAGTGTATACACTAGATCAGTGGACCAAAGTATTGGGACATCTACACATCCCATTCTAAATCTATAGGCTTTAAAGAGGTACTCCGACCCTAAGACATCTTATCCTAAGAATAGGGGATAAGAGGTCTGATCGCGGGGGTCCCGCCGCTCTGGACCCCCGCTATCTCGAATGCAGCACCCACCTCCTGGAGTCTGCCAGGTCATGACTACGGGGCCGGAGTATTGTGACATCATGACACGGCCCCGAGGGATATGACGCCCCGCCCCCGCAATGCAAGTCTACGGGAGGGGGCTTGACGACACGATACTCCGGCCCGGCAGAGTATATAGCCGTGACCCGGCAGACTCCGAGGCTGCAGCGCTGCCTGCAGTTCGCAGAGGCGGGTGCTGAATGCGAGACAGCGGGGGTCCCTAGCGGCGGGACCACCGCGATCAGACATCTTATCCCCTATCTTTCGGATAGGGGATAAGATGTCTTAGGGCTGGAGTACCCCTTTAAAGGAGACCTCCAGCCAAATGAAATTACCTTTATATAGCTGCACGATAGTTATATAACATTGCAATATGAAGTGTAATCTTTGCTGGGCACATACACTGTTCCTCTCCAGGCAGAAAGTCCAGAAGATCTTATCACATTCATGACTGGCCTCTACGGTAGACAACACTTCACACTCCCTTCTCAGCTCAGAGATCTGACAGCGTCAGTGTGGTATGTTTGAGTGTCCCTGATTGGCAGAAGGGCAATACACTCCCCTCACTGCTCACTCTCACAGCAGCCCCTCCCTGCAGCAACACAGGAAACAAGCCCAGTGTGTGTAGTTTTTTTGCTCACTCAGCACGATTTTCAAAAGCTGGGGGTCCAATTTTGAAACAAATCAGCCTTGTGGAGTCATGGTGAGCTTATATATATAACTTAAGTAGTTTTTTTTTTTTTTTGTATCACTTTTGGCTGGATATCTCCTATACTATGAAGTTGTTCCCTCATATATAACAATATCCACTCAGACGCCACATAGAGAAGTGTGACCCATCACTCCACAGAACATGTTTCCATCGGACCAGAGTCTAGTAGCAGAGGCTTTACATCCTTTTATCCTTTTTATTTTCATTTCCCAAAAATAAAACAGAGGAAGAACTCAAACAAATATTTCCATGAAGAAATAATAACCCCCACTCCGCAATAATGATTATTTAAAAGGCTGCACAAAAGATCTAAACAGATCACTGGCCCTTTAAAGGGGTACTCCACTGCCCCTGTGTTCGAAACATTTTGTTCTAAATGCCGGGTGCGGGCTGCGGGGGTCGTGACGTCCCGCCATGCCCCCTCAAAGCAAGTCTATGGGAGGGGACGTGGCAGCTGCCATGCCCTCTCCCGTAGACTTACATTGAGGGGGCGTGGCGTGGTGTCACGAGGGGCGTGATGTGACGTCACGACCCCTACATCCTGCACCCAGCATTTGGAGCAAAATGTTACGAACGCTGGGGCAGAAGAAGAAGTGGAAGTGTCCAACCAGGGTGCCTCCAGCTGTTGCAAAACTACAACTCCCAGCATGCCCAGACAGCCTTCGGCCCCAGTGTTCGAAACATTTTGTTCCAAATGCCGGGTGCGGGCTGTGGGGGTCGCGACGTCCCGCCATGCCCCCTCAATGCAAGCTGCCACGCCCCCTCCCGTAGACTTACATTGAGGGGGCGTGGGGTGGTGTGACGAGGGGCGTGATGTGACGTCACGACCCCTACATCCTGCACCCAGCAATTGGAACAAAATGTTACGAACGCTGGGGCAGAAGAAGAAGTGGAAGTGTCCAACCAGGGTGCCTCCAGCTGTTGCAAAACTACAACTCCCAGCATGCCCAGACAGCTAGCATCATTACCCTAACATAGAGGCATTATATAGTTTTTTTTAGAGCAGTGTGTGCCTCCAGCTGTTGCAAAACTACAACTCCCAGCATGCCCGGACAGCCTTCGGCTGTCCGGGCATGCTGGGAGTTGTAGTTTTGCAACAGCTGGAGGCACCCTGGTTGGGGAACATTGCCCTACAGGGATAACAGAAAATTCAGAATGTCCTTTTGTGACATCAGCTGAAATGATTCCCGATCAGTTCTTGTCTCATACGAAAAGCTTCCGTCTCTACCGCTTCGATGTTATTGCAGTCTTCTTCCACCTCCATGGAGGAAGCTACGGGATCGCACCAAATGTCCAGGCCGTGCCGGAGCGCGATGTTGTGCAGTATGCAGCAAGCCAAAATTATCTGAGCGGACTTGTCAGGCGAGTACTGCAGGGTGGCGCGCGACACGTCCAGACAGCGGAAGCGATGGCGGAGCGCCTGCTGAGTGCGCTCCATGACGTTGTGAGTGGCAGAGTGCGCCATGTTGTATCTGTACTCCTGAGGGCTCTCCGGGATTTGCACCGGTGTCATCAGCCAAGGCCGCAAATGGAAAGCGCTGTCGGCTATAAAGCACAAGAGGGCGGAAGAATGTTAAAGCAATTCTTTTTCTCCATTTTATAAATAGTATAACAAATTAAAGGGGTACTCTGGTGGAAAACAAATTTTTTTTAAATCAACTGGTGCCAGAAAGTTAAACAGATCTGTAGATTACTTCTATTTAAAAATCTTAATCCTTCCAGTACTTATAAGCTGCTGTATGCTCCACAGGAAGTTGAGCAGTTCTTTTCTGTCTCACCACAGTGCTCTCTGCTGACACCTCTGTCCATGTCAGGAACTGTCCAGAGAAGGAGCAAATCCCCATAGAAAACCTATCTGCTCTGGACAGTTCCTGATATGGACAGAGGTGTCAGCAGAGAGCACTGTGGTCAGACTGTAGAGAACTCCAGAAAGAAATACAACTTACTACAAATACAAAATAGTTTTTTCTTAAATCAACTGGAGCCAGAAAGTTAAACAGATTTGTAAATGACTTCTATGTAAAAATATTATTCCTTCCAGTACTTATCAGCTGTTGTATGCTCCACAGGAAGTTCTTTTCTTTTTGAATTTCTTTCCAGTCTGACCACAGTGCTCTCTGGTGACACCTCTGTCCATGTCAGGAACTGTCCAGAGTAGAAACAAATCCCCATAGCAAACCTATCCTGCTCCAGACAGTTCCTGACATGGACAGAGGTGTCAGCAGAGAGCACTGTGGTCAGACAGAAAGGAAATTCAAAAAGAAAAGAACTTCCTCTGGAACATACAGCAGCTGATAAGTACTGGAAGGATTAAGATTTATAAATAGAAGTAATTTACAAATCTGTGTAACTTTGTGGCACCAATTGTTTTCCACCGGATAACTCTTTTAATGCCAGCCTGTGCTTGACCTTTCCAACCATTGGCTTCTGGGTAACATAGGTCCATTCTGATGACATGCCACGTAACCACAGCTGCTACTAACAACCACAGTGGCTAATACAGTCACGCCATATGACATCAGTATGGAGGACACATCATAGGACCAGAAGAGGACCTGAAGAGTGGTGTCATGGCCACATGTGGGATTCTCAGTGGCAAGTACAGTGGTCCCTCAACATACGATGGTAATCCGTTCCAAATGAACCATCGTTTGTTGAAACCATCGTATGCTGAGGGATCCGTGCAATGTAAAGTATAGGAAGTTATACTCACCTGTCCCTGCCGCTCCGGACCCGTCACCGCTGCCCTGGATGTCGCCCTCCATCGCCGTGGCCACGTCCCCGTGGTGTCCCAGACGCTCCGGACGTCTCTGCTTCTCTGGGATCCTTGCTCTCCGCTCTCTGTCGCCGTCATCACGTCACTACGCACGCCGCTCCTATTGGATGACGGGACGGCGTGCGCACAATGTGATGACGACGCCCCGAGGACAGGTAGGAGATCATCACCGGAGCACACGGGGCACCGTAAACGGCTATCCGGTGGTAGCTGAAGCAGTCAGCGCTGCCGGATAGCCGTTTATGCGATGGCCCAGACATAAAAAAAGCATCGTATGTTGATGCTGCCTCTGAGAGGCCATCGTATGTTGAAATTATCATATGTCGGGGCCATCGTAGGTCGGGGGGTCACTGTATATGGTTGGGTGCTGTACAAGATAAGACCTCAAGCCCACAATAAAGATGAGACTGAGGCCTACAGCTCAGCTATACAGAACGGGGCATGTGCCCTATAAAACGGCATTGTAAATTCTGCTGGGCATGGACCCTGATCTTGCTGGGACCCATGATCCTCCTGCAGGGCCAGTCCAACCCTAAGTGTAGCAAGAGAAGAGTCCTGTCTGTCAGTAGTGATACTCCATTGTAAAGCTATTACCTCTTAAAAGATTATTCCCATTTTAGACATATATGGCATCTTCTATATCTGATAGAAGTGGGTCCCATCTTTGGATCCCGCACCTGTCTTTAAAGGGGTACTCTGGGGGAAAACTTTTTTTTTTAATCAATTGGTGCCAGATTTGTAAATGACTTCTATTAAAAAATCTTAATCCTTCCAGTACTTTTTAGGGGCAGTATGCTACACAGGAAATGCTTTTCTTTTTGGATTTCTCTTCTGTAATAACCACAGTGCTCTCTGCTGACACCTCTGTCCATTTTAGAAACCGCCCAGAGCATCATATGTTTGCTATGGGGATTTTCTCCTGCTCTGGACAGTTCCTAAAATTGACAGCAGAGTTCAGCAGAGAGCACTATGGTCGTGACAGAAGAGAGATTCAAAAAGAAAAGCATTTCCTCTGTAGTATACAGCCGCTATTAAGTACTGGAAGTATTAGAACTTTTTAATAGAAGTAATTTACAAATCTGTTTGACTTTCTGGCACATGTTGATTTAAAAAAAAAAAAAGTTTTCCATCGGAGTACCCCTTTAATCAGGAGTCCCCAGACCCCTAGTCATCCCGGTTAGATTGCCTTTGACACATCTAGGAAAAATAAAGACGTGCGAATGGAGCCTAAGGGTCTGTTCACATATGCATATTTTGCTGCGGACTTTCAGACGCTTATTTTCTACAGCTTTTTTTCTGATGTCTGATTTCTGATTTTCTGATGTCAACGATAAAATAAGCAGCAGAAAATAAAAAACTGAAAATCAGCTGCAAAAAATTAGCAGCAAAATCCGCAAGTGTGAGCAGTCCCCAGGGTCACACATACAGGATCTGCTGCTAATTTGATGTTCAGTCATTAAGTTTACACTGAAAGCTGCAGCAAATTACGCGAGTGTGAATGTACCCCTAGGGTAGGGTCACATGTAGAGCATTTTCCTACCCATTGACTCCGATATGTAGGAAAATACGAAGCAGCAAAATACGCTGTGTGTGTGACCTACCCTTAGGGTGAGTTCACACATCCTTATTTTTTGCTGCAGATTGCTGGAGCAGATTTTGATACCCATTGACCTAAACGGGTAGCAAAATCAGCTGCAGAAAATCTGCAGCAAAAGATGCACCCTAAAAATATATACAATACATAAGTATTAAAGGGGTACTCCCCTGGAAAACATTTGTTAAACAGGTTTGTAAATTACTTCTATTTAAAAATCTTAATCCTTCTAGTACTTATCAGCTTCTTTTTGCTCCACCAAATCAACTGGTGCCAGAAAGTTAAACAGATTTGTAAATTACTTCTATTTAAAAATCTTAATCCTTCCAATACTTATCAGCCACTGTATGCTCCACAGGAAGTTCTTTTCTTTTTGAATTTCCTTTTCTGTCAGACCATAGTGCTCTCTGCTGACATCTCTGTTCATTTTAGGAACTGTCCAGAGTAGGAGCAAATCCCCATAGCAAGCCTATCCTGCTCCGGACAGTTCCTAAAATGGACAGAGGTGTCAGCAGAGAGCACTGTGGTCAGACAGAAAAGGAAATTCAAAAAGAAAAGAACTTCCTGTGGAGTATACAGCGGCTGACAAGTACTGGAAGGATTAAGATTTTTCAATAGAAGTAATTTACAAATCTGTTTATTTAAAAAAAAAAAAAAAAAGTTTTCCTGGGGAGTACCCCTTTAAAATCAAAGCTTCACGTGCACCTGTCATTATAAAAAAAAAACTTGGGATATATCACAGGAACATATAATGGGTTTTAATTGGTCGGGGTCTTAGTGTTTAGACCCCAACCGATCAGTAGAACTAGCCGGAAAAAGTGCATACTTGGCAGTGTTCTCTCCTGGCTCTGTGTCATGTGACCAAGGCAGACTCATAATGTAAGTCTATGGGACAGAGAAACTGGGCAGGGGACTGAGAAGCACTTCTTCTAATGATCGGTCGGGGTCTGACTTCTCAGATGGCGACTGATAAAAAAACTTTTGACGCGTCAGAAAAGACAAATTAGATGCTGACACATGCTGAAGCCTTTCCAAAAAATCTTTCCATTGCACCTACCCAGCATCCAGCCCTCTTTGTGCAATTTTGTCTCAAACAGACAAGATAGGTCGGACTGGTGAAGAACCACATTATCTTGCATGCTGCCCGGACGGTGGGTTTCGGCCCATAAAAGGACCCCCTGAGTGTCGCACACAAGAAGGCAGTTTAAAGAGTGCAAGCCCTTCCGGTTTACATACGACAAGTCTTCAGCATTGGGGGCTTTAATGGTCACATGTGTGCAGTCGACAACGCCCAGCACTCCAGGGACCCCCGCCAAGCTGTAAAAGTCATCCTTCAGCTTCTGTACACATGCCTCTTCCTGCGGGAAACAAATGAACTGGGAGGCCCTCTCCACCAGAGCGTCCGTGACGTTGGACACGCATCGACTCATGGAAGCTTGGCTGATTCCAATGGTGTCTCCCATACGCGTCTGGAACGAACCGGAGGTGTAAAACCCAAGAGCTGCCATGATCTGGGTCTCGGGGCTTATGGCGCGAGATCGCTGAGTTGGCCGGGATAGGCTGGTACCCAGAAGATCGACGAGATAATCGATAAATGGTCGGGGAAAGCCATAGGTGGAAACCAAGTACTCGTCAGAAACCTCATCCAGACGGAAGCGGTCGAGGGTGCGATGTCCGCGGCCATAAAGGAGTAAGTCGCAATCGAGGATGGTTATAGGGATAGCCATGGGGAAATCGGCAAGTACTATTTGTCAGGTGTTACGGGTATCTTGGGCCGCATCATATCTGAAAATAAAGAAACACAATATGGTCAGAAGTAAAGCACATGGCGGTTTTCAGTCAAAATGTGACCCTTCAGATATTGCAAAACTACAACTCCCAGAATGCCCGGACAGCTGGAGGATGTCCGGGCATTCTGGGAGTTGTAGTTTTGTAACATCTTTGGAGGGCGGCTACCCCCATTACAATATACAGAAACTCATTATTTTTAATGGTGGCCTTGTTGCCTCATTGTGACCATTTACCTCATTGTAACCATTTACCTCATTGTGACTATTGAGCGATTCCCCTGGCAATAACATCTATCGGAGGCTGTCTGGGCATGCTGGGAGTTGTAGTTTTGTAACATCTTTGGAGGGCGGCTACCCCCATTACAATATACAGTCACTCATTATTTTTAATGGTGGCCTTGTTGCTTCATTGTGACCATTTACCTCATTGTAACCATTTACCTCATTGTGACTATTGAGCGATTCCCCTGGCAATAACATCTGCCGGAGGCTGTCCGGGCATGCTGGGAGTTGTAGTTTTGCAACATCTTTGGAGGGCAGCTACCCCCATTACAATATACAGACACTCATTATTTTTAATGGTGGCCTTGTTGCCTCATTGTGACTATTGAGCGATTCCCCTGCCAATAACATTTGCTTGTGTTGGGGTCCGCAGGCGGGATCCCCTCTGATCTGTTATCACACTAGCAATAACATGCGCCCGCCATAGGACGCCTTTAGAAATATTCCCCTCTTGTTTTGTCGGCACAGTCGGAATAGATGATATTAAAACTCATCGATCTTTGTGGACATGTTCTCGAGCGTTGGGTCAAGTGCAGGAGACGGCTTTTATTATGGCTTTTCCCTCGGCGCCAGTTATTGATATATAAATAAAGACGAGATCTACGGAAAGTCAGACAGGCCAGAAAGATACTAGACCGTTATGCAGAGGTCTAGAATGCTGGAACCTGTAAGAGTGGGCGCCGCTCTGCCAGGGTAGTTTACATGGTGGCGCCCATACAATGCAGAGTCATGTCTGGGCGATGTACTTGAGCTGTATGTGGGAGATGTATTCTCCGAGAACAGTGGTCTCCCAAAATGTGGACCTCCAGATGTTGCAAAACTACAACTTGAAGGTCCAGAGTGTGGAGACCACTGCCCTAAAAGCTTTTCAACATTTGGGGGGGGGGGGGGGGGGCACAGTTTGGAGACCACTGTTCTAGATGCTTCTAGGGTCAAGGGTCTCCTACCTGCACTGCAACTGCACAGCGGCTCAGTGTGTGGCACTGCTGTCCCCCTTTAAAGGGGTATTCCAGGCAAACAAATTTGTAAATTACTTCTATTAAAAAATCTTAATCCTTCCAATAGTTATTAGCTTTTGAAGTTTACTGTCTAACTGCTCAATGATGATGTTACGTCCCGGGAGCTGTGCATAATGGGAGAATATCCCCATAGAAACTGCACAGCTCCCGGAACATGAGTCATCAGAGAGCAGTTAGACAGAAAACAACAACTCAACTTCAGAAGCTAATAACTATTGGAAGGATTAAGATTTTTTAATAGAAATAATTTACAAATCTGTTTAACTTTCCGGAGCCAGTTAATATATAAAAAAAAGTTTTGGCCTGGAATACCCCTTTAAGCAGCTTCCTACTATCATGTTACGTGGCCATGACAGGGGTTGTGCAACCAAAAAAAGTGATGTGTTGCGCTGCAGCTAAAGTCACTTAAAAGGGTACTCCGGTGGCAAAAAAATTTTTTTTACAATCAACTGGTGCCAGAAAGTTAAACAGATTTGTAAATGACTTCTATTAAAAAATATTTGTCCTTTCAGTACTTATTAGCAGCTCTATGCTACAGAGGAAATTATTTTCTTTTTGAATTTCTTTTTTGTCTTGTCCACAGTGCTCTCTGCTGACACCTCTATCCGTGTGAGGAACTGTCCAGAGCAGCATAGGCTTGCTATAGGGATTTTCTCCTGCTCTGGACAGTTCCTGATACGGGCATCAGGTGTCAGCAGAGAGCACTGTGGACAACACAAGAAAGAAATTCCAAAAGAAAAGAATTACCTCTGTAGTATGTAGCAGCTGATAAGTACTGGATGGACTAATATTTTTTAATAGAAGTAATTTACAAATCTGTTTAACTTTCTGGTACCAGTTGATTTAAAAATAAATATATGTTTTCCACCGGAGTACCCCTTTAAGACAAGGGGTCAAGCCAAGACTACACTGTGGTAAACCTCTTTACAGGTATCCCAGGATATTTCTCGGACATGTGAACTTTAAAGAGTATCTCTCATGAGCTTATTATATTTTATAACCCTCCCAGTTCACTGCCCCCATCATGATAAACCACCCCCTGCCTTTATTTTTATTATTTTTTAGTTTTCTACCTTGATATTGTTCTGTATTTTCTGCTCAGTCTCAGTCAGATTCACAGACTAGGAAGAGGCGTTCCCCGGCAGGCGTGACATCATCTGAAGCCATACAGGGGAGAACTTCCTCCCTCACTCTGCTACACACAGCCCAGAGCAGTTCAGTGTGAGATGAGCTATGATTGGATAAGACTGCACACACACCCCTCAGCACTCCAGACTGCATTTCCTGATTTTGGACTTCTGCCAGGCCAGCAGGAGTCCAAAGTCTGTGCAAGAGATGGGGGTGAAATGTGCTCTGGACAAGTAGGGAGACACCTAGTGGCAGCTTTTTTAAACACATAAAACTTCGTTTATTTTTATTTTTTAAACAAAGTACATAAAAAAGATTTTTTATTTACCATAAGGGATGCAATAGCAAA
This sequence comes from Hyla sarda, assembly GCF_029499605.1. Classification (NCBI taxonomy): domain Eukaryota; kingdom Metazoa; phylum Chordata; class Amphibia; order Anura; family Hylidae; genus Hyla; species Hyla sarda. The sequence continues at coordinate 289,221,043 of NC_079194.1, forward strand.
AATATGCTTTCATGAGAGTGTCCATTTAAGGGCCTGTGCACATGGGCATTATTCACGCTCATATGTAACGCTGTGGGTTGGCGCTGTGGGGCGGCACTGACGAGATGAGCGATTATACTGTATAAAACAGGCTGACAAGATCGCAGGTGCCAGTGCCAAATTCTTAGTCACCAAATTTCAAGCCAAATTATTATTATTTTATTAAATGACAGATACACTAGTCTAGAAGGCTAGGTTCATACCGGGTCACATGTAGATCAGTATGCCAACAGAAACCTGTGAGAGATAAACACAGTATAAAACCGGCCTTAAAAGGGTACTCTGGAGGGAAAAATGGTTATAAATCAACTGGTGCCAGAAAGTTAAACAGATTTGTAAATGGCTTCTATTTAAAAATCTTAATCCTTCAAGTACTTATCAGCTGCAGTAGACTCCAGAGGAAGTTGCGTAGTTCTTTCCAGTTTGACCACAGTGCTCTCTGCTGCCACCTCTGTCCTTATCAGGAACTGTCCAGAGTAGAATAGGTTTACTATAGTGATTTGCTCCTTCTCTGGAAAGTTCCTGACAAGGACAGAGGTGGCAGCAGAGAGCACTGTGGTCAGACTGAAAAGAGCTACACAACTTCCTCTGGAGCATACAGCAGCTGATAAGTACTGGAAGGATTAAGAGTATTAAATAGAAGTTATTTGTAAATCTGTATAACTTTCTGGCACCAGTTGATCTGAAGACATAATTTTTTCCTCTGGAGTACCCCTTTTAGGGTGTTTGATCATTACATTACCATGCTATCTGCAGCACATCCTGTACGTGTGAATGGGGCCATAGGGTACGTTCACACGGGAGGATTACCTGCGGAATTTCCGCTGCGAAAAATCTGCAGCAGATTTTGCTACCATTGACTTTAATCAGCAGATATATAAAATCCACAATATAAGCAGATTTTCCTTTTGATCTCTTGAAGTCAATGGTAGCAAAATCTGCTGTGGATTTTCCACAGCAAATACCTTGCAGAAACTCTGCAGGCAATCTGCCTGTTAGAACATACCCTTTGGGTATGTTCACACAGCCGGATCTTCTGCGATTTAACTGGGAAACTCTCTGCAGATCCAGCCATGTGAACATGCCCAAAGGGCCCATTTACACAGCAGAATATCCGAGCGGAATACATTGTTTTTAACTCTGCCATGGAAATTCTAATTCTGGACTCCGCAGAAAGAATCAACATGTTTATTCTTTCAGCGGAAGCCTCTGGGAAACGCATTGCCGTTTATGAATATGGCGCATGCCCAAGCAGTCCTGGCACCCACTGGTTTGTTGGCGCCTGCGGCACACAGAATGTCCAGCCGAAATATTTTCCGGGTAGATATTCTGCCCTATGGGTATGTTCACACACTGCAAATTTGCTGCGGATTTTGATTTGCCTATTCCAGTTTATTCATCAAATCTGCGACTAATCCACATTGTGTGAACATACCCTATGGGTACGTTCAGACGAGCGGATTTTCCGCGCGTATTTCCCTGCGGATCCGCCGCTGAAGGACCTCTATATGCTGCCTTTACATGTGCCTGCTCGGAACGGCAATACGCGATGTGCGAGTCGCCGCGCGCATGCGCAGTATACTCGCACATTGCGGCAGCTCTCGGCCTAGCTCATTGAGCAGGGGGGGCGGCCGCGATGTGTGCGCGGCGACTCGCACATGGCTTCAGTGTGTCTGCACGTAGAGGTGTATTGCCGCTCCGAGCAGGCACAGGTAAAGGCACCATACAGAGGTCGTTGAGCATAAAATACGCTGTAAATCCGCTCGTCTGAACGTACCCTATGGCTGAGTTTACACGGAGAAAAATATGTGCGCACATTTTATTGACGCTCACATTTTCATACGTCTATTTTTTTTGATGGAGGAAGAAAATAAACGAAACTGCAAATATGAGCGTCAATAAAATATGCATGCATCTCTTTACGTTGCGTGAACTCACACCTAAGGGTATGTTCACATGCTGCAGATTTTACAAACCAACTTTAATGGCGAAATCCCTCAAACTAGTGTTTCCCAAGCAGGCTTGTCCGGGCATGCTGGGTTTTGCAGTTTTGCAACAGCTGGAGGCACACTGCTTGGAAAACACTGCAAACAAAAGTAAAGGTGTTGCTCATAGCAACCAATCAACCAATAAGCTCTAAGCTCTTAAGATTCTGATTGGTTGCTGAGTAACGCCTGGCAAAAGCAGTTAGCAACCATGTTCTATAGTAATACATATCCCATCGGTCTATAGGCCACAACACTTGTTGCCATCGTAACATCCCCGGTTCTTCCGATCCCCCTCATTATAATCCTATTTACCTGCACGGATCCCGGGACCTCTATACGTTAGCGCTCAGCCCGCTATCAGCCTTATCATTGGGATTCGCAGATTCCACACCACCGGGACCTGTCGGAACCTGAAAAAATAAAAAAATATAAACGGTCCGATAGACAATAGGAGACTAAGGGAGTGGACTGCCGCGGTGTTGGGTGAATTGTGGGGTTAAGGGGTATTTTTTTTTCATGTGTATGGAATGTGCGGCTGAGAAGCGGAAGATTAGTTCTCCCCGCAGACAGACAGCAAAACACAAACAGTAATGGCGGCTGTGATCGCTGTACAGGGGACGTGAGAGGCGCCAGCGGAGAACCGAGGACCCCCCCATCATCCGGGGGACGGGACCTTTCAAGTACTGAGGGCGGTTACAGGGGCCTGGAGCAGCCGAACAGGTCGGAGGAGACATAGTCCTGGAATGAGAACAGGTGAGTGGGGCCCTGGGGAAAACTACACAGTATTATACAGAACTACAACTCCCAGCATGCCATTTTACTGCTTGAGAGCCACAGCTGATATAGGGGAGTTCTTATAAAGCAGTGGTCTCCAAACTGTACACCTCCAAATGTTGTAGAACTACAACTCCCAGCATGCCAATTTGCATGGAGAGACCCAGGTTAAAGGGGTACTCTGGTGGAAAACTTTTTTTTTATTTAATCAACTGGTGCCAGAAAGTTAAACAGATTTGTAAATTACTTCTATTAAAAATGTTTTATCCTTCCAGTACTTATTAGCTGCTGAATACTACAGAGGAAATTATTTTCTTTTTGGAACACAGAGCTCTCTGCTGACATCACAAGCACAGTGCTCTCTGCTGACATCTCTGTCCATTTTAAGAACTGTCCAGAGTAGGAGAAAATCCCCATAGAAAACATATGCTGCTCTGGACAGTTCCTAAAATGGACAAAGATGTCAGCAGAGAGCACTGTGCTTGTGATTTCAGCAGAGAGCTCTGTGTTCCAAAAAGAAAATAATTTCCTCTCTAGTATTCAGCAGCTAGTAAGTGCTGGAATGATTAAGATTTTTTTAATAGAAGTAATTTACAAATCTGTTTAATTTTCTGGCACCAGTTGATTTAAAAAGAAAAAGTTTTCCACTGGAGTACCCCTTTAAGGACCACTGATATGGAAGGGTTCTTATAGAGCAGTGGTCTCCATACTATGGACCTCTGGATGTTGCAAAACTACAAAGGCTGTCTGGGCATGCTGGGAGTTGTAGTTTTGCAACAGCTGGAGGCACCCTGGTTGGGAAACACTGATTTAAAAGAATACTCCAATAATTGGTGTTGGAATTCCCCTTAAAGGGGTACTCCAGCCCTAAGACATCTTATCCCCTATCCAAAGGATAGGGGATAAGATGTCTGACCGCGGGGATCCCACCGCTGGGTACCCCCGCAATCTTGCATTTGCCACCCACCTCTTTGAGCTGCACGCCGCGGTGCCAGCGCACAAACTGCCGGGTGCCGACCATGGGGCTGGAGTATCGTGACGTCACGCCCCCTCCCATAGACTTGCATAGCGGGGGCGGGGCGTGACATAACATGGGGGCGGAGTCGGGACATCACAATACTCCGGCCCCGTGGTCGGCAGTTTGTGAGGCTGGCAGCGCGGCGTGCGGCTCAAAGAGGTGGATGCCCAATGCAAAAATACTGGGGTCCCCAGCGGTGGGACCCCCGCGGTCAGACATCTTATCCCCTGTCCTTTGAATAGGGGATAAGATGTCTTAGGGCCGGAGTACCCCTTTAAATACACACAATGGCGCACCCAGCACATCTCTATCACCCCCTCTTGGGGATAGACCCGCCAACTGGTTACGGTATGGGTCGGTGATGTATCGCTGTTATCTACACTGGACATGTGAGCATCAGACATGGAGTAATAAAAGAAGGCGGCCTGGTCTGATGAGATCATTCTTTCGGCGGAAAAATTTTCCGCAACGGCAAGCTCTGCCGCCAAAATTCCGTTGTGTGCGCCGTGATGGCAATGGAATTCCACTCAGACATTTCATAGTGTGAACCAGGCCTTATAGTATTGGGCCCCATTCACTCCGCCACGGACATTCAGCAAAGAATTCCTCGCTGAATTTCCTCAGTGTGAACGGACTCTTACTGTCATTAAAGGGGTACTCCGGTGGAAAACTTTTTTTTTTTTTCTTTTAAATCAACTGGTGCCAGAAAGTCAAACAGATTTGTAAATTACTTCTATTAAAAAATCTTAATCCTTCCTGTACTTATGAGCTGCTGAATACTACAAAGAAATTCTTTTCTGTTTGGAACACAGAGCTCTCTGCTGACATCATGAGCACAGTGCTCTCTACTGACATTTCAGGAACTGTCCAGAGCAGCATATGTTTGCTATGGGGTTTTCCTCCTGCCCTGGACAGTTCTTAAAATGGACAGAGGTTTCAGCAGAGAGCACTGTGGTCGTGATGTTAGCAGAGAGCTCTGTGTTCCAAAAAGAAGAGAATGTCTTCTGTAGTGTTCAGCAACTAATAAGTCCTGGAAGGATTAAGATTATTTAATAGTAGTCATTTACAAATCTGTTTAACTTTCTGGCACCAGTTTTCCACCGGAGTACCCCTTTATAGAGAATGGGAAATCAATTCAAGTGGAATTTCCATCTAAAAATTGCAATGTTAGACACGACCTATGGACAGACCCGACATGATTTTCCTATCTTGAACCCATTTAAATTTCACGTAAAATAAAACGCCTCCATACCGCCCCCCGGCTTCCAACATGATTATATACAGCCGCACAGCAGGTGAACAGAAGTTTCTGGTCCCTGTAACCATTAGCAATAGGTATCTAAAGCAGTATTTACCAACCAGTGTGCCTCCAGCTATTGCAAAACTACAACTCCCAGCATGCCACAGGATAGTGGATAAGTGTTTGATCGCGGGGGTCCGACCGCTGGGACCCCCCCCCCCCCCGATCTCCCTGACGGGGCACCGTCATAAGCGCTCATGCTGCCTCCCCGCCTCTCCCATAGAGGATAGGGGATAAGTGTTTGTAACGCTGCAGATGTCCTTTAAAGGAGATATTCAGTGCTGAAAAACCTATCCCCCATTCTAAGGATAGAGGATAAGCTTCAGATCATAGGGGGTCTGACCGCTGGGGCCCCCCGCGATCTTCCGTACGGGGCCCCGGCTCGCTGGCCAGATAGTGGGTGTTGACCATCGCATGAAGCGTCGGCTGACACGCCCCCTCAATACAACTGTATGGCAGAGCCGGAGCGCTGTATTGAGGGGGCGTGTCAGCCTCCGCTTAGCGCGTGTTGACCATCGCACGATCTGGCCACCAAGCCGGGGACCTGTACAGGAGATTGCTGGGTGCCCCAGCGGTCGGACCCCCCGCGATCTAAAACTTATCCCCTATACTTAGGCTAGGGGACAAGTTTTTCAGCACTGGACTACCTGCATTGTCATTCTGTAGTAAAATTTCCTCTGCTCTTACTCTTTTTACTCCCCGGTCTTTGAGAAAATCTTTACTGATGATGTGAACTAGGAAGATCATTGCTATAGGGCAGTGATGTCCAAACTGTGGCTCTCCAGATGTTGCAAAACTACAAATCCCAGCATGCACAGACAGCAAACCGCTGTCTATACATACTGGGAGTTGTAGTTTTGAAATATCTGGAGGGCCACAGTTTGGACATCCCTGCTATATGGTCACAGCTAGGTGGGGCTACAGGGTAACATACAAGTATGGCAATAAGATCACATTGTATTGTCAGGGATAGCTTGAGGTGAGGCATTAAAATATGAGTGACCTCTGCTGCATATGCTGAGAGCCGGCGCAAGAGATTCACTCCAGACAGGATGTTGGTATAATATCTCCTTACTCAGCATACTCACAAAGGAGCTGCCCAAGTAGTTCTGTATAATTCAGGAACTACATTTGGTTTCTACATTCAGAAAAAGAGGAGGGTTAGTTATGACTTCAAAATCAGCATGTTACATTTTGATTGGTTATTTGAGCTTTATCTCTGTATATATTAGCATATTTTGTATTTTATTTCTTTCTTGGCGAAAGTTCATTTATGCAGCCCTCTCGCTCTAATACTGGAAAATTCCAGTTCTTTGCCCTTCTTATACAATCGGCATCTTCCTCAAATGTTTTGACTTCCAACGTTTCATCTTGGGCCTTCTGGCGTCATTCCAAGGTTTCTTAGTCACGAGCAGATTGCAAGCTCAGGAACATGGTGCATAGTTTAAAAGTAGGTAACAGATATCTTTTTTCAGCATTAGAAATGACATATAAATATATAAGTATTAATATATGTATTATTGATCGGCAGTCAGAATCATTTTAATCAACTTGACAGTATAAGGCTCTGGGTTCGCGGCCCAGGTGGGGCTGTGGGGTCTCCATCTAGGTGGGCCTCTGGGGTGTCACATCTAGGTGGGGCCCTGGGGTTGCCATCCAGGTGAGGCTGTGGGGTCATGGTCCAGGTGGGCCTCAGTGCTATGCAGAAAATTTGGAGACACAGAAGAAAATAAAATGTAACAGTAAATTCAGTGCAGTCCTGATTATCCTGCTGTTCTGCTGCTGCCGTTTTCAGGCCTCCAGGAATAAACGTTTTCATTCTTTTTTCAGGTTCTTTTTGGAAAATCCCTTTTTATAGAAACGAAATATCCCGTGGTGCCCCAGGGATGTACTGGATGGAACCGCTGAGCTTGGCACAATTGGCCTTCAAAAAGCTGAGCGTACCATTATACATTAAAGGGATCGGCGGAGAGCTGTGGCTTCATTATCAATCCCTTAGAGTGATGCCCTAGTTATAGTGCAGTGTCTCCAACCAGAGTGCCTCCTGCTGTTGCAAAACTACAACTCCCAGCATGCCCGGACAGCCGAAGGCTGTCCGGGCATGCTGGGAGTTGTAGTTTTGCAACAGCTGGAGACACCCTGGTTTGGGAGACTGTTGTATTTTATTCTAAAACTCTCAGGGCACCACCTAGCTTTAATTGGTGACCACCAATTACACTCCTTATTCTAGTCCTACCACCAGTGTTTTGTATTTTTTATTACCAATTTTAAAGGGGTACTCTACCGGAATTTTTTTTTTTTTTAAATCAACTGGTGCCAGAAAACGAAACAGATTTGTAAAATGACTTCTATTAAAAAAAAAATCTTAATCCTTCCAGTACTTATCAGCAGCTGTATGCTCCACAGGAACTTCTTTTCTCTTTGAATTTCCTTTCTGTCTGATCACAGTGCTCTCTGCTGACACCTTTGTCCATCCTAGGAACTGTCCAGAGCAGAAGAGGTTTTCTGTGGGGATTTGCTCCTGCTACGGACAGTTCCTAAAATGGACAGAGGTGTCAGCAGAGAGCACTGTGGTCAGACAGAAAGGAAATTTGTAAAGAAAAGAAAAGAACTTCCTGTGGAGCATACAGCAGCTGATAAGTACTGGAAGGATTAAGATTTTTTAACAGAAGTAATTTACAAATATGTTTAACTTTCTGGCACCAGTTGACTTATATATATATATATATATATATATATATATATATATATAATATGTTTTCCAGTGGAGTACTCCTTTTCAAATCATCTGCATTTACTTGGAAATCCTAAAAATTCGGACACCAGTGCAGCTGTATCCACAAATGTCAAGATTTTTAATACAGCTGTATGCACCACCATATGATCATGTCATTGCACAAAGGCTCCACTGATAAACATGGCAGGTATATTGAGGCAGGATATCTTAATACAGCATCTCTCACGACACATTCTTAAATTTTTTTATTTAATTTGTTTTTTTACCTTCAGATTTACAGACACAATGGACGCCGACCTCAGCCCGCAGGACCGGAAGGACTTGGACAAGTTTGTCAAATTCTTTGCGTTAAAGGTAGAAATGAAATCTGATATATCTTAAAGGGGTACTCCGCCCCTAGACCTCATATAGATAAGATGTCTGATCACGGGGGGGGGGGGGGGGGGGGTCCTGCCGCTGGGGACCCTCGTGATCTCGGCTGCAGCACCCCAGACATCCGGTGCATGGAGCAAACTTCGCTCCGGGCCGGATGACTGGCGTTGCGGGCCGGATGACTGGCGTTATGGGGCGGAGGCTCGTGATGTCAGGGCCACACCCCACTCGTGATGTCACGGCCACGCCCCCTCAATGCAAGTCTATGGGAGGGGCGTGACGGACGTCACGCCCCTCCCATAGGCTTGCATTGAGGGGACGTGGACGTGATGTCACAAGCCTCCGGTGCTGCTCTAAACGAACGCCGGGTGCAGCAGGGAGACCGCGGGACCCCCGTGATCAGTCATTTTATCCCCTATCCTATGGATGTCTAGGGGCGGAGTACCCCTTTAAATGATCGTATATACTCTGATTCACACTGAAAGCCCCTACAAATGTAGCAGCCGCCAAATGAACATGAACATGAATGTAGTGCATCACAGTCTGTATATTTCCTATTACAGGCTATTTTTATGATGCACTGGTTGCCACGCTTACCCCTGCACGTGGCTATAGCGCAAATCCAGCTATGCAGTTATCACGTGTCAGTGCCTATACCATACCATACCTGAGCTGGGGGAGCTGTATGTAATGTTTTAGGGTTAGCATGTCAGGTATTGATTTTCCTTGTGTTCTGCAGATACACTTTGTTGTCAGGTAAGGAAAAATAATCACAACCAACTAGGGCTACAACTAACAATTAATTTTATCGATTAGTAATTGATCAAAGGAGTAGTGCAGTGAAAAGTAACTTGTCCCCTATCAGAAGGATAGGGGATAAGTTATAGATCGCGGGTGGGGGTTAAACCGCTGGGACCCCCCACGATCTCCTGAACGGGGTACCGGCTGTTCCGACACCCGCAGGAATCCGCGGCCGACAGGCCCCTCCATGTATCTCTATGGGATACATGGAGGGGGCGTGTGGGCCGGCACTCCGTGCGGGTTTTGGCATGCACCCTTCCAGCAGACTGGTGGGACCCCATTAGGGGAGATCGTGGATGGTCCAACAGTAGGACCCCCCACAATCTATAACTTATCCCCTATACTTTGGATAGGGGATAGGTTATGTTTCACTGCACTACTCCTTTAAAGGGGTACTCCGGCCCTAAGACATCTTATCCAAAGGATAGGGGGTAAGATGTCTGACCACGGGGGTCCCGCCGCTGGGGACACCCACAATCGTGCATTCGGCACCCACCTCTTTGATCTGCATGCCGCGCTGCCAGCTCGCAAACTGCCGTGTGCCCACCACGGGGTCGGGATATCGTGATGTCACGACTCCGCCCCCGTGTGACATCACCCCCCGCTATGCAAGTTTATGGGAGGGGTCGAGACGGCAGTCACGCCCCCTCCCATACACTTGCATAGCGGGGGGCGGAGTCATCCAATAGGAGCGGAGTGCATAGCGACGTGATGGCGGCGACGGAGAGCGAAGATGCCAGGGAAGCAGAGGCCTTGCCGGAGCGTCGGGGACCAGTTGATTTAAAAAAACAAAAAGTTTTTCACTGAAGTACCCCTTTAACCTTAAGGACTCAGCCTATTTTGGCCTTAAGGACTATTTTCATAGTCATCACTCATTATATCATAAAATGTATGGCGCAACCAAAAAACACTATTTTTGTGGGGAAATTAAAAAGAAAAACGCAATTTTGCTAATTTTGGAAGGTTTCGTTTTCACGCCGTACAATTTACGGTAAAAATGACATGTGTTCTTTATTCTGAGGGTCAATACGATTAAAATGATACCCATTATTACATACTTTTATATTATTGTTGTGCTTAAAAAAAAATCACAAACTTTTTAACCAAATTAGTACGTTTATAATCCCTTTATTTTGATGACCTATAACTTTTTCATTTTTCCGTATAAACGGCGGTATGAGGGCTCATTTTTTGCGCCATGATCTGTACTTTTTTTTTTGATACCACATTTGCATTATTTGCAAATGTATAAAAAAAAAGTAGGAATTTTGGAATTTTTTTTTTTTTTTCGTTCACGCCGTTCACCGCACGGGATCATTAACATTTTATTTTAATAGTTCAGACATCTACGCACGCGGCGATACCAAATATGTCTATTAAATTAATTTTTTACGCTTTTTGGGGGTAAAATAGGAAAAAACGGACGTTTTACTTTTTTATTGGGGGAGGGGATTTTTTACTTTTTTTTTACTTTTAATTTAACATTTTTTTTTTACACTTGAATAGTTCCCATAGGGGACTATTCATAGCAATGCCATGATTGCTAATACTGATCTGTTCTATGTATAGGACATAGAACAGATCAGTATTATCGGTCATCTCCTGCTCTGGTCTGCTCGATCTCAGACCAGAGCAGAAGACGCCGGGAGCCGGACAGAGGAAGGTGAGGGGACCTCCGTGCGGCGTTCTGAATGATCGGATCCCCGCAGCAGTGCTGCGGGCGATCAGATCATTCATTGAAATCGCGCACTGCCGCAGATGCCGGGATCTGTATTGATCCCGGCATCTGAGGGGTTAATGGCGGACGCCCGCGAGATCGCGGGCGTCGGCCATTGCCGGCGGGTCATTGGCTGCGATCAGCAGCCGGGATCAGCCGCGCATGACACGGGCATCGCTCCGATGCACGCGGTTATGTACAGGACGTAAATGTACGTCCTGGTGCGTTAAGTACCACCGCACCAGGACGTACATTTACGTCCTGCAGGGGTTAAGGAAATGACTTGGGACAAGCTGTATGTAAATTTTCCGCAAGTAGTCATATGTGTGGACACCACGGAGAAGTAGTCATCGTGTCCTGGGCTGTAATCACACCCGTTGAGGCACATAAGGACGTCCTCGCTGTGCTGCTGAAACTTGGAGCATGATGACATCTTCCTGGCTGTTGAAGAATGAGGTCACTGCATATACCACTGAAACCAATGCACCTCCACCGAAGCCAGAAAGAGTTATTTTCTAACGATGATGCATAAGATTTTGGCAACAAAGCGATGACGTCGGGCTGTGCCCATGTAGTCAGTCGCTCCCCAAAAGGCTAGGACACGATGACTACTTCTCCAAGGTGCTCATAACCACTACCCAAGGGCAGTGAGGGGCCCACTAATACTACTAAGCTACGGCCCTAGGGTTTGATTTTCTCCAAGGTGCCTACGTAAATGACTTTTTGGGCAATTTACATACATCGTGCGCCATTTATAGAAGTCGCTTTTTTTTAAAGGGGTACTCCGGCCCTAAACCTCTTATCCCCTATCCAAAGGATAGGGGATAAGATGTCTGATCGCGAGGGTCCCGCTGCTGGGACTGGCGATGCAGGGGCTGGAGGATCGTGACATCATGCCCCGCCCCCTTAATACAAATCTCGCACCTTCCCATAGACTTGTATTGAGGGGGCTAGGCTTCACGAGGGCGGGACCCCTGAGATCAAACATCTTATCCCCTATGCTTTGGATAGGGGATAAGATGTCAATTGTCGAAGTACCCCTTTAACAATTATGGAAGGGACTGAGAGCATACGATTACATTAGGAAATGTGTTATCATGTATCACGTGTTACCATTCATTACACAGGTCATATACACTGCTCAAAAAAATAAAGGGAACACTAAGATAACACATCCTAGATCTGAATGAACTAATCGTATGAAATACTTTCCTCTTTACATAGTTGAATGTGCTGACAACAAAATCTCACAAACATTATCAATGGAAATCAAATGTATGAACCCCTGGAGGTCTGGATATGGAGTCACACTCAAAATCATAGTGGAAAACCCCACTACAGGCTGATCCAACTTTATGTAATGACCTTAATACAAGTCACAATGAGGCTCAGTAGTGTGTGTGGCCTCCACGTGCGCGTATGACCTCCCTACAATGCCTGGGCATGCTCCTGATGAGGTGGGGGATGGTCTCCTGAGGGATGTCCTCCCAGACCTGGACTAAAGCATCTGCCAACTCCTAGACAGTCTGTGGTGGATGGAGCGAGACGTCCCAGATGTGCTCAATCGGATTCAGGTCTGGGGAATGGGCGGCCGGTCCATAGCATCAATGCCTTCCTCTTACATGAACTGCTGACACACTCCAGCCACATGAGGTCTAGCATTGTCTTGTATTAGGAGGAACCCAGGGCCAACCGCACCAGCATATGGTCTCACAAGGGGTCTGAGGATCTCAACTCGGTACCTAATGGCAGTCAGGCTACCTCTGGCAAGTACATGGAGGGCTGTGCGGCTCCCAAAGAAATGCCATCCCACACCATTACTGACCCACCGCCAAAACGGTCATGCTGGAGGATGTTGCATTCAGCAGAACGTTCTCTACGCCGTCTCCAGACTCTTTCACGTCTGTCACATGTGCTCAGTGTAAACCTGCTTTCATCTGTGAAGAGCACAGGGCGCCAGTGGCGAATTTGCCAATCTTGGTGTTCTCTGGCAAATGCCAAACATCCTGCACGGTGTTGGGCTGTAAGCACAACCCCCACCTGTGGACATCGGGCCCTCATACCACCCTCATGGAGTCTGTTTCTGACTGAGTGGACACATGCACATTTGTGGCCTGTTGGAGGTCATTTTGCAGGGCTCTGGCAGTGCTCCTTCTGCTCCTCCTTGCACAAAGGCGGAGGTAGCGGTCCTGCTGCTGGGTTGTTGCCCTCCTACGGCCTCCTCCACGTCTCCTGATGTACTGGCCTGTCTCCTGGTAGCGCCTCCATGCTCTGGACACTACGCTGACAGACACAGCAAACCTTCTTGCCACAGCTCGCATTGATGTGCCATCCTGGATGAGCTGCACTACCTGAGCCACTTGTGTGGGTTGTAGACTCCGTCTCATGCTACCACTAGAGTGAAAGCACCGCCAGCATTCAAAAGTGACCAAAACATCAGCCAGGAAGCATGGGAACTGAGAAGTGGTTTGTGGTCACCACCTGCAGAACCACTCCTTTATTAGAAGTGTCTTGCTAATAGCCTATAATTTCCACCTGTTGTCTGTTCCATGTGAAGTTGATTGTCAATCAGTGTTCTTCCTGAGTGGACAGTGGGATTTCACAGAAGTGTCAGTGACTTGGAGTTACATTGTGTTGTTTAAGTGTTCCTTTATTTATTTGAGCAGTGTATTAGTGACAGATTCCCTACTCCTAAGTCTATCCCCCCTATCCGCAGGATAGAGAATAACAAGCTGATTGGTGGGGGTCTGACCTTTGGTACCTCCCACTGATCATTAGAATGGAGAAAAATTAGCCCGCGAATTAAAGGGGTACTCTGCTGGGAAAACATTTTTTTTCTAAATTAACTGGTACCAGAAAGTTCAACAGATTTGTAAATTACTTCTATAAAAAAAAAAAAAATCTTAATCCTTCCAGTACTTATTAGCTGCTGTATACTACAGAGGAAGTTGTGTAGTTCTTTTCTGTCTGACCACTGTGCTCTCTGCTGACACCTCTGTCCGTGTCAGGAACTGTCAAAAGTAGGAGAAAATCCCCATAGCAAACCTCTCCTGCTCTGGACAGTTTATGACATGGACAGAGGTGTCAGCAGAGAGCACTGTGGTCAGACTGGAAAGAACTAAACAACATCCTCTGTAGTATATAGCAGCTGATAAGTAATGGAAGGATTAAGATTTTTTAATAGAAGTGATTTACAAACCTGTTTTAACTTTCTGGCACCAGTTAATTAAAAAAAAAAATAAATTTCAGCGGAGTACCCCTTTTTAATAGCGCGCACCGAGCATGTGTGGCCAACTCTCAATTAGTTTTGGAGCTTCTTCTTTGCTTTAAAGGGGTACTCCGGAGCTTCTTCTTCTTCTTATTTTATTTTATTTTTTTAAATAAACTGGTGCCAGAAAGTTAAACAGATTTGTAAATTACTTCTATTAAAAAATCTTAATCCTTACAATACTTATTAGCTGCTGAATACCACAGAGTGAAATTCTTTTCTTTTTGGAACACAGAGCTCTCTGCTGACATCACGACCACAGTGCTCTCTGCTGACATCTCTGTCCATTTTAGGGACTGTCCAGAGTAGGAGAAAATCCCCATAGCAAACCTTTTTTGCTCTGGACAGTTCCAGACATGGACAGAGGTGTCAGCAGAGAGCACTGTGCTCGTGAGGTCAGCAGGGAGCTTTGTGTTCCAAAAAGAAAAGAATTTCCTCTGTAGTATTCAGCATCTAATAAGTACTGGAAGGATTAAGATTTTTTTTTTTTTTTATAGAAGTAATTTACAAATCTGTTTTACTTTCTGGCACCAGTTGATTTAAAAAAAATAAAATATATATATATATATATATATAAGTTTTCCAGCAGAGTACCCCTTTAAGGGAACTTCTATTGGAATAAATGGATAACTGATTGCGTTCCATTCATTAAGAGGATAATTTTTCTCCATTCCTGTGATTTGTTGGGGTCCCGGTGGCCTGGTCCCCACTGGCCAGCTTGCTATCCTGTGGATAGGACAGTGTGCCTCCAGCTGTTGCAAATCTACAACTCCCAGCATGCCCAGACAGCCAGAGGCTGTCTGGGCATGCTGGGAATTGTAGTTTTGCAACAGCTGGAGGCACGCTGGTTGAGAAGAAGGGGAATAGGGGAAAACTTTAGCAGTTTGGAATGTATAATGTCTATTGTTTGTCTCCTTGTGTCTCGGTCGTGACGGAAAGAGTGGAATAGCTACATATGTAACATATTGTTTTATAATCTATTATTATAGTCACGTTTCATGCTTTAGCATTTGTAACCTACATATAAAAAAAATGTCTTTATATAACAGGCAGTCCAAGTCATCGTACAAGCCCGGCTGGGAGATAAGATTTGTACTCGTTCGTCTTCCTCTCCGACAGGTTCAGACTGGGTAAGTGTTTTATACAGCGGCGTCTTGTCACATACATATTTTATAGGTATAGGTCCATTAGCTGTCATGGTTTTTGTTTTTGTTTTTTGTTTCTCCAGTTTAACTTGGCCATAAAAGACATCCCTGAGGTGACTCAAGAAGCCAAGAAAGCTCTTTCAGGCCAGCTGCCAGCGGTGGGGCGCTCCATGTGTGTGGAGATCTCCCTAAAGACCTCAGAGGTACGGGGGGGGGGGGGGGGGGGGATATAACATACCTGAGACGGGAGTAATGATGTCATCTGAGCTAAAACAACAATAAATTTATTTTTGGCCTTATCCCCACCATGTCTACAGGAAATGCCATAAATGTCTGATAGGTGCAGTACTCGCCTCTAGGACCTATTTTTACCACAGGGGTCCCACGTCCGATGAGAGAAACATAGGTTCCACTCATTAGGAGTTGCACCTATGTCTATGTAGGTGCACACCATTCGAGACATAGATATCCGAGTTGGAAATAACCCCCCCCAAATGGGCACTGTCATTAAAACTAATTTTTGCTATTGCATTCCTTATGGTAAATAATAATAATAAAAAATCTTTCTAATGTACTTTGTTTAAAAAAAAAAAAAAAAAAAATGTGTTTTTCATGTTTTATTGGTGTTTAAAAAAAGCTGCCACTAGGTGTCTCCCTACTAGTCCAGAGCACATTCCCTGGCCTGGCAGAAGTCCAAAATCAGGAAATGCAGTCTGGAGTGCTGAGGGGGGGTGCAGGCTTAGCCAATCATAGCTCACCTCACACTGAACTGCTCTGGGCTGTGTGTAGCAGAGTGAGGGAGGAAGTTCTCCCCTGTATGGCTTCAGATGATGTCACGCCTGCTGGGAAACGCCCCTTCCCGGTCTGTGAATCTGACTGAGCAGAAAATACAGAGCAATATCAAGGTAGAAAAGTAAAAAATAATAAAGATAAAAGGCAGGGGAGATCATGAGAGGTACTCTTTAAAATAAAAACGTTTAACTTAGGCTACTTTCACACTGTGAGCATTCATCCATTATTAAACATCCGTTTTCTGTGTAAAAACGGATGTATAATAACGGATGAAATAACTGGTGCTAATGGCTGAATAACGGGGATATTCATCCGTTAAGACCCGTTATAATGTCCCTCATGTACGGCCGTTTTAACACCTCTGCCTGCAGACTCCTACAGCCGGGACTACTACTACTCC
Organism: Hyla sarda; assembly: GCF_029499605.1. Classification (NCBI taxonomy): domain Eukaryota; kingdom Metazoa; phylum Chordata; class Amphibia; order Anura; family Hylidae; genus Hyla; species Hyla sarda. The sequence goes on from NC_079194.1 coordinate 289,237,394, forward strand.
CATCATGGAACAGACTTGTTTCCATGATGGGAGTAGTAGTTCCCCCGTCTGCGGGTGGCTGGGGAGGCTACATTAGTGTTTGTACTACTACCCCCATCATGGAACAGACTCTGTTCCATGATGGGGGTTGTAGTACAGGGGCTGAGAGATTGATCGCACCGGGTCTCATTTCTGAGACCCGATGCGATTAGAAGTTATAAAACAGGGGGTAGGGCGGCATGCTGCGTTCCCCTTGCGATGTACGATGTATGTTACTTTCATTTTTAAATTCCCCGCCGGGAGCCCTGAATGGCCGGTACAGATGAGCCATTCAGAGCTCCTGGCAGGGTTTTTAAACTTCAGTGTTCCTTACTGTATAATCACATCCCCCCCCCCCCCTTAAGTATAGGAGGAGCAGCGGAGAATGGAGGGATCTATCCCCCCTGTGTGCTATGTAGTGTTACCCCCATCATCCCCAACACTCATAAGGGATGTGCCCCTGATGCCAAGTTATGTATGTGTTAAATGTACATGTAGTTCCTGTCAGGGCTGGATTGTCCACTTTTTGGGGGATTTTCATGCCCCTGTAGGTTCAACATTCTTGTGCCCTATGGATTACAGTCATCTCGAGCGTTCCTTACTGTATAATCACATTCCCCCCTTAAGTACCGTATTTTTCGCTGTATATGCCGCACTTTTTCTTCCCCAAAACTGGGGGGGAAAAGTCGGTGCGTCTTATACGGCAAATACACCCCTATCGCGGCGGTCCCTGCGGCCATCAACGGCCGGGACCCGCGGCTAATACAGGACATCACCGATCGCGGTGATGTCCTGTATTAACCCTTCAGACGCGGCGATCAAAGCTGACCGCCGCGTCTGAAGGGAAAGTGACACTAACCCGGCTGTTCAGTCGGGCTGTTCGGGACCGAACAGCCCAACTGAATAGCCGGGTTAGTGCTTGCAGGACACCGGGAGGGACCTCACCTGCCTCCTCGGTGTCTTCTCCGTTCAGGGATCCCCTGTATGGCCGGCGCTCTCCGTCCTCGTCATCACATCGTCGCGTCGGCGTGCGTAACGACGCGATGGCGGCGACGGAGAGCAAGGATACCCGGCCGGCAGCAGAGACGTTCCGGAGCGGCGGAGACACGTGAGTATTACCTCCTATGCAGTGGGCTTCAATCTGCGGACCTCCAGATGTTGCAAAACTACAACTCCCAGCATGCCCGGACAGCCAACGGCTGTCCGGGCATGCTGGGAGTTGTAGTTTTACGACATCTGGAGGTCCGCAGATTGAAGACCACTATTGGGTTCAAAATTTTTATTTTTTTATATTTTGCACCTATAAATTTGGTGCGTCTTATATGCCGGTGCGTGCGTCCTATAGGACAAAAAACACGGTATATTTACGCAGGAAAAGTCATCAACTGCCAAGCCGAGAAGTTCGTCACGAATCGAATTTACTGTAAGTTCGCTCATCTCTAGCAACAAGGTTAAAAATTGACTACATTTACTCCAGCTCAAACATGGAGCAGAAAAAGCTACTACCAAAGTAAAAAAGGAAAAATTGCTTACGTGAAAGAAAATTATCAACAGGCTGAAACCAGTTTTATAAATAAGTCGCACATAAGCAAAAAAAAAAAGTAAAGAAAAAAGTACTAAAAAAAAAGGAATACATAAGCAAACATTGATAAATGTCCCTCATATTCCTCACCGCCGCCTGACATGTCCCCGCTGCTGCCCTGCTCCAAGCGCAATCAGAGCGCACAGCGAGGACGTATCAGTCTATTCCCCACTGTTCATCTCCATCGGGGACACTTATCCCCGATCCTTTGAGGATAACCAGACTGGATTCAGTTGTAGTAAAACCTCAATAAGATTCTAGTGCAGCAATGATTTCCCTTTACAGTTCGTCTCATTAACCACTTATATTTTGCAGGGAGACTCGATGGAGCTGGAAGTCTGGTGTCTGGAAATGAATGAAAAGTTAGTGACTTTTTTCATTATGTTCTTGAGATGTGATGACATGGACTGTATACTTCAGTAGGAAATGTAAATCAAATCATTCTGTAAAATGGGTAGTCCAGCTTTTTTTTTTTTTTTTTTTTTTTTTTTTTAAAGGTAAGTGCAAAGTTATGTATGTGTTTTAAAGGGGTACTCTGGTGGAAAACTTTTTTTTTTTTCTAATGAACTGGTGCCAGAAAGTTAAACAGGTTTGTAAATGACTCCTATTAAAAATCTTAATCCTTCCAATACTTATTAGCTGCTGAATACTACCGAGGAAATTATTTTCTTTTTGGAACACAGTGCTCTCTGCTGACATCACGAGCACAGTGCTCTCTGCTGACATCTCTGCAAACATATACTGCTCTGGACACTTGCTAAAATGGACAGAGATGTCAGCAGAGAGCACTGTGGTCGTGATGTCAGCAGAGAGCTCTGTGTTCCAAAAAGAAAATAATTTCCGCTGTAGTATTCTGCAGCTAAGAAGTTCTGGAGGGATTAAGATTTTTTTTTTTTTTTTTTTTAATGGAAGTAATTTACAAATGTATTTAACTTTCTGGCACCAGTTTGATAAAAAAAAACAAAAAAAAAAACGTTTTCCACTCGAGTACCCCTTTAACCCCTTAAGGACTCAGGGTTTTTCCGTTTTTGCACTTTCGTTTTTTCCTCCTTACCTTTTAAAAATCATAACCCTTTCAATTTTCCACCTAAAAATCCATATTATGGCTTATTTTTTGCATCACCAATTCTACTTTCCAGTGACATCAGTCATTTTACCCCAAAATTCACGGCAAAACGGAAAAAAAAAATCATTGTGCGACAAAATCGAAGAAAAAACACCATTTTGTAACTTTTGGGGGCTTCCGTTTCTACGCAGTGCATATTTCAGTAAAAATGACACCTTATCATTATTCTGTAGGTCCATACGGTTAAAATGATTCCCTACTTATATAGGTTTGATTTTGTCGCACTTCTGGAAAAAATCATAACTACATGCAGGAAAATGTATACGTTTAAAAATGTCATCTTCTGACCCCTATAACTTGAGGGCTCATTTTTTGCGCCGTGATCTGAAGTTTTTATCGGTACGATTTTTGTTTTGATCGGATTTTTTAATCACTTTTTATTCATTTTTTAATGGTATGAAAAGTGCCGAAAATACGCTTTTTTGGACTTTGGAATTTTTTTTTTACGTGTACGCCATTGACCGTGCTGTTTAATTAACGATATATTTTTATAGTTTGGACATTTACGCACGCGGCGATACCACATATATTTATTTTTATTTACACTGTTTTATTTTTTTTATGGGAAAAGGGGGTGATTCAAACTTTTATTAGGGAAGAGGTTAAATTACCTTTATTAACACTTTTTTTTTTACTTTTTTTTTGCAGTGTTATAGGTCCCATAGGGACCTATAACACTGCACACACTGATCTCTCATGCTGATCACTGGCATGTATTAACACGCCTGTGATCAGTGTTATCGGCGCTTGACTGCTCCTGCCTGGATCTCAGGCACGGAGCAGTCATTCATCGATCGGACACCGAGGAGGCAGGTAAGGGCCCTCCCGGTGTCCTATAAGCTGTTCGGGACGCCGCGATTTCACCACGGCGGTCCCGAACAGCCCGACTGACTAGCCGGGATACTTTCACTTTAGAAGTGGCGGTAGGCTTTGACCGCCGCTTCTAAAGGGTTAATACCGCACATTGCCGCGATCGGCGATGTGTGGTATTAGCCGCGGGTCCCGGCCGTTGATGAGCGCCGGGACCGACGCGATGTAATGCGGGGTCGCAGCGCGACCCAGCTTCATATCGCGGGAGCCGGCGCAGGACGTAAATATACGTCCTACGTCGTTAAGGGGTTAATGTACATTTAGTACAATGCACATGGAGTCTTGAGAAGCATGTGCAGAGTGATGTATGCTGGGCAACAGATCAGTATAGGATTTCTAATGGCTATATAACTAGAGATGAGCGGACTTACAGTAAATTTGATTCGTCACGAACTTCTCGGCTCGGCGGTTGCTGACTTTAGCCTGCGTGAATTAGTTCAGCTTTCAGGTGCTCCAGTGGGCTGGAAAAGGTGGATACAGTCCTAGGACTGTATCCACCTTTTCCAGCCCACCGGAGCACCTGAAAGCTGAACTAATTTATGCAGGAAAAGTCATCAACTGCCGAGCCGAGAAGTTTGTGACGAATTGAGTTTACTGTAAGTTCGCTCATCTCTAAATATAACCATCCAAGTAGTGTTACCCCCATCATCCCCTACACTCTTAAGGGATGTGCCCCTGATGCCAAGTTATGTATGTGTTAAATGTACATGTAGTTCCTTTCAGGGCTGGATTGTCCACTTTTTGGGGGATTTTCATGCCCCCGTAGGGTCAACATTCTTGTGCCCTATGGATTACAGTCATCTTGAGCCTTTTCCGGCTCGAGACAGCAGCTGACCTCAGGGGGCTTGGCGGCTTCTCGTCTTGCCCTACAAACCAGGCCCCTTATGACGTGTGCGGCCCATCTGTACGTCCCACCTTGCCTGCGTAGAAGACGTCCTCCCACTGTCACGGGGACGCAATTAACGCAGGCCCGTCGGGACCTACGGATTGGCCGCACACGTCATCAGAAGATTGGCTTGTCAGAGTGACCTGGGAAAGGCTCGAAAAGACAGAAATCCGTAGGGCACAAGAATGCTGAACCTCAGAAGGCATTAAAATCCAAAAAAGGGGACAATCCACCCCTGACTGGTACTACACACATACATAATTAGGCATCGGGGGCACATACCTTAAAGGGGTACTCCGCTGCTCAGCATTTGGAACAAACTGTCCCGAACGCTGGAGCTCATTACGTCATAGCCCCGCCCCCTCATGATGTCACACCCCACCCCCTCAATGCAAGTCTATGGGAGGGGGCGTGACAGACGTCACGCCCCCTCCCATAGACTTGCATTGAGGGGGTGGGGTGTGACATCATGAGGGGGCGGGGCTATGACGTAATGAGCTCCAGCGTTCGGGACAGTTTGTTCCAAATGCTGAGCAGCGGAGTACCCCTTTTAAAGTACAAGAGCTCCTGCAAGTCAGTCTAGGGGACGATGTGAGTAACACTACATTGGCGGCTATATGGCCATAAGATGTGCTATATAGTGCAACGGATGCCCAGCATACACCACACTAGGATTCCATGTGCCCTGTAATACTGACAGCGCTGTGTATCTCGTGATGGCTGGGGGGGGGTGGGGGTCGGGGTCAGTACATACATTCTAGGCAGCAGTGATTAGAACCCATACGACAGATCCTGCACGGCTGTTAGTAAACCAAAATTCTTTGAAACGCTGCAATGTTTCAAAAGAAATCAAAGTGTTTTTTGTCATAAGGGAGCCTATGTGTGTCATGCTGCCCGAACTGCTCCTGATAAGATACGGAGACCCGACTGGTGTTATACTTATGTTATTCTAGATTGTTTTTAATTGTATTTTTTTTCTTCTATCTGCTCTATCCATAGATGTGACCGGGACAGCAAAGTGTCCTATACCGTATATAATCGTCTGTCATTACTACTGAAGTCATTACTTGCTGTGACCCGGGTGACCCCAGCCTATAGGTTGTCTAGGAAGCAAGGACATGAATACGTCATTCTCTACAGGTCTGTATATCCCATGGCTAATGCTATTTCAATTATTTATATTTCGTTTGACAACTTTAGCTGTAATTCAGCTTTCAGCACTATCTTTTGTATTAAATCATTAAAGGGGTACTCCGATGGAAAACTATTTATTTATTTATTTATTTATTTATTTTTTTTAATTAACTGGTGCCAGAAAGTTAAACAGATTTGTAAATTACTTCTATTAAAAAAAAAAAAAAAATCTTAATCTTTCCAGTACTTATTAGCTGCTGAATACTACAGAGGAAATTCTTTTCTTTTTGGAACACAGAGCTCTCTGCTGACATCATGACCACAGTGCTCTCTGCTGACACCTCTGTCCATTTTAAGAACTGTCCAGAGTAGGAGAAAATCCCTATAGCAAACATATGCTGCTCTGGACAGTTCCTAAAATGGACAGAGATGTCAGCAGAGAGCACTGTGCTCGTGATTCAGCAGAGAGAACTGTGTTCCAAAAGGAAAAGTATTTCCTCTGTAGTATTCAGCAGCTAGTAAGTACTGGAAGGATTAAGATTTTTTTAATACAAGTCATTTACAAATCTGTTTAACTTTCTGGCACCAGTTAATTAACCCCTTAAGGACGCAGGACGTAAATGTACGTCCTGGTGAGGTGGTACTTAACGCACCAGGACGTACATTTACGTCCTAAGCATAACCGCGGGCATCGGAGCGATGCCCGTGTCATGCGCGGCTGATCCCGGCTGCTGATCGCAGCCAGGGACCCGCCGGCAATGGCCGACGCCCGCGATCTCGCGGGCGTCCGCCATTAACCCCTCAGGTGCCGGGATCAATACAGATCCCGGCATCTGCGGGAGTTCGCGATTTAAATGAACGATCGGATCGCCCGCAGCGCTGCTGCGGGGATCCGATCATTCAGAACGCCGGACGGAGGTCCCCTCACCTTCCTCCGTGCGGCTCCCGGCGTCTCCTGCTCTGGTCTGTGATCGAGCAGACCAGAGCAGGAGATGACCGATAATACTGATCTGTTCTATGTCCTATACATAGAACAGATCAGTATTAGCAATCATGGTATTGCTATGAATAGTCCTCTATGGGGACTATTCAAGTGTAAAAAAAAATGTAAAAGTAAAAGTAAAAAAAAAGTGAAAAATCCCCTCCCCCAATAAAAAAGTAAAACATCCGTTTTTTCCTATTTTACCCCCAAAAAGCGTAAAAAACATTTTTTATAGACATATTTGGTATCGCCGCGTGCGTAAATGTCCGAACTATTAAAATAAAATGTTAATGATCCCGTACGGTGAACGGCGTGAACGAAAAAAAATAAAGTCCAAAATTCCTACTTTTTTAATACATTTTATTAAAAAAAAAATTATAAAAAGTGTATTAAAAGTTTTTTATATGCAAATGTGGTATCAAAAAAAAAGTACAGATCATGGCGCAAAAAATGAGCCCTCATACCGCCACTTATACGGAAAAATAAAAAAGTTAGAGGTCATCAAAATAAAGGGATTATAAACATACTAATTTGGTTAAAAAGTTTGTGATTTTTTTTAAGTGCAACAATAATATGAAAGTATATAATAATGGGTATCATTTTAATCGTATTGACCCTAAGAATAAAGAACACACGTCATTTTTACCATAAATTGTACGGCGTGAAAACAAAACCTTCCAAAATTAGCAAAATTGCGTTTTTCGTTTTAATTTCCCCACAAAAATAGTGTTTTTTGGTTGCGCCATACATTTTATGATATAATGAGTGATGTCATTACAAAGGACAACTGGTCACGCAAAAAACAAGCCCTCATACTAGTCTGTGGATGAAAATATAAAAGAGTTATGATTTTTAGAAGGCGAGGAGGAAAAAACGAAAACGTAAAAATTTAATTGTCTGAGTCCTTAAGGCCAAAATGGGCTGAGTCCTTAAGGGGTTAAAAAAACACCCCACAGGTGTACCCCTTTATAAAAGGTTGACTTATTTTGCAGATTTTTTTTATTTAGTTTTATCCATTCACATATAAAGCTGCATACAAAATTATGTTTTACCATACACATGACTAAGGCACGTAGGGTGGGTTCATGCAGCGTGTTTGTTTTTGTTTAAGGCAGTGTTTCCCAACCAATGTGCCCCAGCTGTTGCTAAACTACAACTCCCAGTATGCCCAGACAGCGTTTGGCCATCTCATTAACGGGGTACTTCTCTGCTAGACATTTTATTCCCTAAGGTGTCTGATCGCGTGGGTCCCGCTGCTTGGGACCCCCTGTGATTTCCTGTGGTAGTAATTGTGACGTCACGTCCCCCTTGTGACGTCACGCCACGCCCCCTCCATTCATGTCTAAGGCAGAGGGTGTGTCGGCCGACAAGCCCCTTCCCATAGTCACGAATGGAGGGGGCGTGACATCACAAGGGGGACATGGCCGTGATGTCACGATCACAGCCTCCGACTCTGAGCGTTGTGAATAAAATGTTGGAGCACCGAAGTACCCCTTTAAGTAGTGACATATCACTAGGACAGTGTTTTCCGACCAGGCTGCCTCCAAGCTGATGCAAAACTACAACTCCCAGCATGCCCAGACAGCCTTTTGGCTGTCTGGGCATGCTGGGAGCTGTAGTTTTGCAACAGCTGGAGGCACACTGGTTGGGAAACACTGGTTTAACGTTTATGTTTTATACACTGAAAGAAAAAAAATACAGTAGCATTGGTTTCCTATTGACTTGCATTATATATTTAGGAAGAATTGCAAGGTATAAGTTTTTTTATTTATTTATTTATTTTGCCTTTCACAATAGACTACATTTTTGTATACAGCTAAATTTAGGGTGGGTTCACAGTGCGTTTTTGTCTGTTTCACTGTTAGCATTACAGTACTGATGAATCGTAACAAACTAGCGGAGAGATTTGTGCAGCGGCTACTGAGCTGTTTAGCTCACAGAGCATTGTTCAGACCGGATACAGTTGTGTCCACCTAAAGCTATTGTGGGGTTTTCTTTTCTTTCAATGTAATACTTTCTTTTATTATTTTTTGTAGGATTTATTTTGGAGATGTCCAGCTCCTGGGACTTAAAGAAGGTGATGTATCAAATACTATAATTATAATGTGATGTCCCAGTACGGGATATGCATCTCACAGTCCTATCAGCTTGAGTCCCTGCAGGTCCCCAGAACTCACCTGCACTGTACCCTTATAGTCTGTATAATTGTATATTATGTATAAAGGACCTTTGATATGGTCACATGATAATGCGGTCACATGTTCAATTCACATGTTTGTTACCCAGAGAGCACCAGCTAACCAGGTGACCTGCAGCTTGACCTTTGGGCTCCTTGCTCAGCCCCCCTTTATTAGAGGGGGTGATACTACAATCAGACTCTTAGATCCTGAGGTCAAGTCCAGTCCAGACGTCTCAGATCCAGTGTCCAGCACATCTGGAGGCCTCAAGCCTAAATTACAGCCACAAGTCAGTAAGTCAAGTCATCTCTGTCTGCTGTCATTATCTTCAGTCAAGTCTATTATAGTCAGCGTGGCTGTGCTAAAGTCTGTCAAGTCACTGCAAGTCCCAGCAAGCTGCAATGTCCCCTGTGTTACTGGTCACCTCTCTGGGATCCTGGCCTAGCTGTAAAGACTATTACCATCTGTCTACCTCAGTAAGGCTACCTTTAACCCTAACCTGGTCTTGGACTCTTATTTGCCCTGCCTAACTAGGACTAGCGATGCTACAATTCAGGTGGTTCTTTGTAAAACCACGCCCTGGCGTCACGAACATTTAGGGTTAACACCATCTGCCTCTGGGCTACAACATCTGCCCCCTATACCTCACATCGCACCCCCGTGGCCCACCACAATAATACTATAGTGATCGCTACAGTCATCAGTGTTTGTCATCACACTCTTTGTTTTTTCTTCTTAGGGTTCCAAGCAGTACGTGTCGGGACCGTAGGGACTCCCATTGGAACCCTTACTTTGACCTGCGCCTATAGAACCAATCTGGCCTTCATGTCTACTCGGTAAGCCTGGTCACTACAGGTAGGCGGGAGACTCCTAATAATGTGCAGAAGTATTGACAGTGAACACTTATAGCTCTGTATAGATCATACACCACTTTGTATGCCAATACCCCTACACTGAAGGCTAAGAGGTAGATGACGATCTATAGGACAGCAAGGCCCAGCAGCCCAATAACATCAATGTGTTTGTTGCATTTCAGGCAGTATGAAAGGACCCAGCCCATCATGGGGATTATTATTGATCATTTTGTTGACCGACCTTTCCCCAGTACCGCACACATGCATCCCTGCAACTACAGGTGAGGACACAGGCAGCATGCACACACTACATCTATAGACTCAGAGGTCATCCGCTCAGTCTGCCCACATAGCACACATGTTAAAGGGGTACTCTGTTGGAAAACTTTTTATTTTTAATTTTTTTTATTCAACTGGTGCCAGAAAGCTAAACAGATTTGTAAATTACTTCTATTAAAAAATCTTAATCCTTCCAGTAGTTGTTAGCTGCTGTATATTACCGAGGAGGTTCTTTTCTTTTTGGAACACAGAGCTCTCTGCTGACATCACGAGCACAGAGCTCTCTGCTGAAATCACGAGCACAGAGCTCTCTGCTGAAATCACGAGCACAGAGCTCTCTGCTGAAATCATGAGCACAGAGCTCTCTGCTGAAATCATGAGCACAGAGCTCTCTGCTGAAATCACGAGCACAGAACTCTCTGCTGACATCACGAGCACAGTGCTCTCTGCTGACATCTCTGTCCATTTTAGGAACTGTCCAGAGCAGCATATGTTTGCTATGGGGATTTTCTCCTACTCTGGACAGTTCTTAAAAATGGACAGAGATGTAAGCTGAGAGCACTGTGCTCGTGATGTCAGCAGAGAGCTCTGTGTTCCAAAAAGAAAAGAATTTCCTCCGTAGTATTCAGCAGCTAATAAGTACTGGAAGGATTAAAGGGGTATTCCAGGCAAAAACTTTTTTTATATATATCAACTGGCTCCGGAAAGTTAAACAGATTTGTAAATTACTTCTATTAAAAAATCTTAATCCTTCCAATAGTTATTAGCTTCTGAAGTTTTCTGTCTAACTGCTCAATGATGATGTCACGTCTCGGGAGCTGTGCATGATGGGAAAATATCCCCATAGGAGCTGGACAGCTCCCGGGACGTGAGTCATCAGAAAGCAGTTAGACAGAAAACAGCAACTCAACTTCAGAAGCTAATAACTATTGGAAGGATTAAGATTTTTTAATAGAAGTAATTTCCAAATCTGTTTAACTTTCTGGAGTCAGTTGATATATAAAAAAAAGTTTTGGCCTGGAATACCCCTTTAATATTTTTTAATAGAAGTTATTTACAAATCTGTTTAACTTTCTGGCACCAGTTGATTTAAAAATTAAATAAAAGTTTTATCCCGGAGAACCCCTTTAAACACACAAGGGGAGATTTAACAAAACCTGTGAAGAGGGAAAAGTTGACCAGTTGCCCATAGCAACCAATCAGATCGCTTCTTTATTTTTTAAAAAGGCCTTTCAAGGATTTTGATAAATCTCCCCTACAGTGATCAATAGGACAAGTATTGTAGCTTACGGTAGCTTTTCGGAAAATGTATTTAAATCGTAGCTATCACCAGTCATCTAACTGAAATAGGTGTGTGTCTCCTTTAAATTCGGGACCTATAAATCCTAAATAAAATACCTGTATGTATTGTAGGTCTGCCCGTTTTAATAGAGGCCTTGTCCCTGCTTAGTAACCATGAAGTCTGCCCTGATATCCCACATGTGTATAAAGCAGTGTTTCCCAACCAGTGTGCCTCCAGCTGTTGCAAAACTACAACTTTCAGCATGCCCGGACAGCCAACGGCTGTCTGGGCATGCTGGAAGTTGTAGTTTTGCAACAGCTGGAGGCGCGCTGGTTGGGAAACACTGGTATAAAGAGTAAGGCTTCAGTAGGATGCATAGATAGATATAGGTAACAATGGGATCAGTTGCTGTTAAAGGGGTACTCCACTGAAAAACTTTTTTTTTTTTTTTTTATCAACTGGTGCCAGAAAGTTAATCAGATTTGTAAATTACTTCTATTTAAAAAAATCTTAATCCTTCCAGTACTTATCAGCTGCTGTTATGATTCTTTTTGAATTTCCTTTCTGCCTGACCACAGTGCTCTCTGCTGACACCTCTGTCCATGTCAGGAACTGTCCAGAGCAGGAGAGGTTTGCTATGGGGGATTTGCTCCTTCTCTGGACAGTTCCTAAAATGGACAGAGGTGTCAGCAGAGAGCACTGTGGACAGGCAGAAATGAAATTCAAAAAGAAAATAATTTCCTGTGGATCATAACAGCAGCTGATAAGTACTGGAAGGATTAAGATTTTTTTTAATAGAAGTAATTTACAAATCTGTTTTAACTTTCTGGCACCAGTTGATTTAAATAAATAAAAAAAAAAAAATATAATAATAAATAAATCAATGTTTTCCAGTGGAGTATTCCTTTAAGAGAAAGCAGGGAAGCTGAACCTTTGTACGCAGCCGTGTTACTCTTACCATGCACTTTTTTTTAATTAGTTTTCTATACTATAAATGACCTAAATAGTTGTCCAACTCTCTGGCTACAGAAGCCACCAATTACGTCACGTATAACCAGATCTTTGTGCACGTCCGTCATATAGCAGTGCTGTGTTTATTACTCTGCTGTAGCTGCGCATATAACCTTACTCTATAGCTCAGTGTTTCCCAACCTGGGTGCCTCCAGGTGTTGCAAAACTACAACTCCCAGCATGCCTGGACAGCCTTCGGCTGTCCAGGCATGCTGGGAGTTGTAGTTTTGCAACATCTGGAGGCACCCTGGTTGGGAAAGACTGCTATAGCTGTATGCCTTGCAGCTGACCCGTCTTTTATGCCTCATTACCTTTGCACATCGTCTTCTTCGTGTACATTTGATCATTGTTTTGCATGTGGTTTGTTTTAATGTTTCCTATTAGGGCACCTGAGGATCCAGGAGCTGTGTACCCATCTGTGGAGGATTCTCAAGATGTCTGTGCCACGTCCTTTTCTACATCCCCTCCATCACAGGTGAGTTTGGTCTGTATTGTGCAGCAAAACCTATTCTACTTCCATGTGCCAATGTTCACTCAAGCATATTTCATTAAAGGGGTACTCCGGTGGAAAACTTTATTTTTTTTATTTTAATGAACTGGTGCCAGAAAGTTACCGTATATACTAGAGTATTAGCCGACCCGAATATAATCCGAGGCCCCTACTTCCCCCCCCCCCCCCCCCCCTAAACCTGGGTAAACTTATTGACTCGAGTATAAGCCTAGGATGGAAAATACATAATCCCCCCCCCCCTCTTTTATCATCCAGATCCCCCCCCTGTCATCATCCAGACCCCCCCCCAGTCTCTATCCCCCCTGTCAGCATCCAGACCGCCCCCCTGTCATCATCCAGACCCCCCCCAGTCTATATCCCCCCTGTTAGCATCCAGACCGCCCCCCTGTCATCATCCAGACCCCCCCAGTCTATATCCCCAGTCTATAGCCCCCCTGTCACCATCCAGACCGCCCCCCTGTCATCATCCAGACCCCCCCCCAGTCTATATCCCCAGTCTATATAACCCCTGTCAGCATCCAGACCGCCCCCTCCGTCATCATATAAGTCCCCCTCGTTGTCTACTCGCCTCTCCAGTTCTCTCGGTCCTGTTGCTTAGTAGCTGTAGGGACCGTCCGCATTCCGGTGGGGAGGGTGAGCCGTTCTGGGCCGTCCATCTTCACCGGGAGGCCCTCTTCTCCACTCCGGGCCGGCACCCCAGACTAGTGACGCTGCATTGACACCGCCACGCTGGGACGTCCATACGCAGGGATGCCCCTGACATCACGGATGTCTGCTGCGCACGAACGTCCCTGTGCGTCGTCTTCAATGCAGCGTCACTAGTCGGATGGTCCCTGCAGCGAAGATGGACGGCCCGGCCAACCAACCAGCCCCCCCAATGGTATATAAAATTTTTTTTTCACTTGAGTATAAGCCGATAGGCATTTTCAGCACAAAAGATTGTGCTGAAAAACTCTGCTTATACTCGAGTATATACGGTAAGCAGATTTGTTAATTACTTCTATTTAAAAAAATCTTACTCCTTCCAGTACTTCTTAGCAGCTGTATGCAACAGAGGAAATTCTTTTTTGTCTTGTCCACAGTGCTCTCTGCTGACACCTCTGTCCGTGTCAGGAACTGTCCAGAGTAGCATAGGTTTGCTATGGGGATTTTCTCCTGCTCTGGACAGTTCCTGATACGGGCATCAGGTGTCAGCAGAGAGCACTGTGGACAAGACAAAAAAGAAATTCAAAAAGAAAATAATTTCCTCTGTAGCAATCAGCTGCTTATAAGTACTGGAACGACAAATATTTTTTAATAAATAGAAGTGATTTACAAATCTGTTTAACTTTCTGGCACCAGTTGATTTAAAAAAATATATATATTTTCCACCGGAGTACCCCTTTAAGGGTAGGGTGACATGTGCCGCATTTTGATGCATATTTGTTACCTATTGACTTTAATGGGGAGGAAAATACACAGCAGCAAAATATGGCACGCGTGACCTGACCCTAAAGGTGCATTATTCCCATTCCATTTCAAGGACACACACACGGTGTAGTGCTGGATATTCACTCACATCATGATTGGTTCTATCAATTTGCCTGCACTTTATGACATTGGTAAAATCTCCTTTTAACTACTCTGGGCAACAAAAAAAACTTCACTGTTTATATAGGAAAGTGTTTTTATGCCGGTGTGAGGAGTAAAAGTAAATGGCCACCCCTGATTACGATTTAGTTTTAATTCCTTTTGTCTAAATAGGCTAAAATATCTGAGCTAATTTAAAGGAATACTGTACTGGAATATACCGTATTTTTCGCCCTATAGGACGCACCGGCGTATAAGACGCACCCAATTTTTAGGGGCAAAATCTAAAAAAAATAAAGATTTTGAACCCAATAGTGGTCTTCAACCTGCGGACCTCCAGATTTTGCAAAACTACAACTCCCAGCATGCCCGGACAGCCGTTGGCTGTCCAGGCATGCTGGGAGTTGTAGTTTTGCAACATCGGGAGGTCCGCAGATTGAAGACCACTGCATAGGAGGTAATACTCACGTGTCCCCGCTGCTCCGGACCCGTAACCGCTGCCCTGGATGTCGCTCCATCGCTGTCGCCGTATCCCCGTCGCTCCAGAACGTCTCTGCTGCCGGCCGGGAATCCTCGCTCTACGTCGCCGTCATCACGTCGTTGCGCACGCCGACGCACGTACCCGATGACGAGGAAGGTGAGCGCCGGCCATACAGGGGATCCCCGAACGGAGAAGACACCGAGGAGGCAGGTAAGGTCCCTCCCGGTGTCCTGCAAGCACTAACCCGGCTATTCAGTTGGGCTGTTCGGGACAGCCGCGGTGAAATCGCGGCTGTCCCGAACTGCCCGACTGAACAGCCGGGTTAGTGTCCCTTTCCCTTCAGACGCGGCGGTCAGTTTTGATCGCCGCGTCTAAAGGGTTAATACAGGGCATCACCGCGATCGGTGATGTCCTGTATTAGCCGCGGGTCCCGGCCATTGATGGCCGCAGGGACCGCCGCGATAGGGGTGTATTCGCCGTATAAGATGCACCAACTTTTTCCCCCCAGTTTTGGGGAAGAGAGTGCGTGTTATACGGCGAAAAATACGGTAACTCATCCCGAATCCGAAGGATAGGGGATAAGTTATAGATCACAGGGGGTCCAACCGCTTGACGCTCCTGTGATCTCCTGTACTGTGCGACAGTCCGCAAAAAGGGGGCGTCCCTTCCCTGCATGACCCAATGCCCGACATGCCCCCTTCATGTATCCCATAGAGATATGTCTGCCACGGCTTCCTGCTGGGGACGGTACGGCGCTTCCTGCGGACTGCCACGGCCCTGTACAGGAGATAAAGGGGGGGGGGCCAGCGGTCGGACCCCCGCAATCTATAACTTATCCCCTCATAATATAGTAGTAACCTAGTATACAGTAAGTTTCCTGTAGTAATGGCTGCAGCTGCCAGCATGTTTATTTATTTATTTTTAATCCAAAGTGATTTAAAGTTCTGTATCCCAAAAATTGACTACCAAGATATTTAAAGGAGATGTCCGGTGCAGACTTTTCCTATTCCGTCCTGCCCGGGCTGCAAAAAAAAAAGAGAGAGAAAACTTTCACTTACCTTCCTACGTTCCCCCGGAGCTCCGCAACAGCTGTTTGGTCGGCCGGGCTGTCTGCTTCCTACTTCCTTTACCCCGGGACGTCACACGGCGCTTCAGCCTATCACCGGCAGAGGCAGGACATCGCTGTGCCCGGTGATAGGTTGAAGCGCCGTGTGACATACCGGGCTAAAGGAAGTAGGAAGCAGACAGCCCGGCCGACCGATCAGCTGTTGCAGAGCTCCGGGGGAACATAGGAAGGTAAGTGAAAGTTTGTTTTCTCTTTTTTTTTTTGCAGCCCGGGCAGGACGGAATAGTAATAGTTCACACCGGACATCTCCTTTAAAGGTAGCCATAAAAAAATGAAGTACCAATGTATGAAAGGCAACCATACTAATACAATGGGGGGAGATTTACGATGTGTGGCGTTTCCATATGCTGCTCATAAATAAAGCTCCACTCGTTTTCAGTTCCCTTGATTTTACAATGTGGTGCAAACCTTTTACTAAATCCAGCTGCTCCTTGGTTGCCGCTGCACCCAGCGCAGAAATATACACCAGCTCGAAGTTGGTGTAGATTTCTGCAATGTATTGTCTCAAATCGACCCTTAAGTCACATGTAAGGAGGACACGGCCCCCTGCGCGCCGCCTCCATGCGAAGACACACCCCTCACTGCCTCCTTCCCTCCCCCATCGCATCTTGAAATTATCTTATGTCGGGGCCATCGTAGGTCGGGGGGGGAGGTCACTGTATGCCACTGACGTGGTTTGTAAATGTCTCCCAATATCTCTTGGCCAAGTGCTTGTTCAGCCGACAGTAATCTTTACGCATCCCTCCCAAATGGGAAGATGGAGAAAGCTGCTGCCAGACTCCTTTCGGCAGTGGCTTATCTCCTTAAATTGGTACTCCGGTGGAAAACTTTTTTTTTTTTTTTTTTTTTTTTTTTTTATCAACTGGTGCCAGAAAGTTAAACAGATTTGTAAATTACTTCTATTAAAAAATCTTAATCCTTCCAGTACTTATTAGCTGCTGAATACTACAGAGGAAATTCTTTTCTTTTTGGAACACAGAGCTCTCTGCTGACATCATGACCACAGTGTTCTCTGCTGACAGCCAAAGGCTGTCCAGGCATGCTGGGAGTTGTAGTTTTGCAACAGCAGGAGATGCCCTGGTTGGGAAACACTGCTCTATTGTGTACATAATGTCAAGAAGTAAAGATTCCCTTGAAGGGTTCAGTGCAGTCCTATCTTACCTGTCTGCTCTCTCTCTCCTGTCTGTCTCTCTTTCTCTGGCTTATTGTGTGTAGTATGTCTTCACTCTCAGTAAGGCACAGTGTCACACAGCCTCTCCTGTGGTTACGGACTCCCACAGGGTCCTGACGATGGGACTGACCTTCCCTCACCAAGTGAGTCCAGTATGGGCATGTGTATTGTGTGAGCCTATGTGCATAGAGGAAATAGGGATAACAGGCAACTACTTGCATTTGAGACTGACCTCTCCCTTATACTCATTCTACTGCATATGTAGAGGTTTGTGGACAGTGCCGCGCATGGGCAAAAATAGAAAATTAAAATAGTAATAAAATTAAATATATTAGTAAAATTCATATTTTTAGTGATTATTTTTAGAGAGATAAAGCCCCTTTAGGGTCGGGTCACACACGCTGCGCAGTGGGAAATATGCTGCGTATTCTCCCATGAGCACAGCCTTGAGGTTGGCTGGCTGGTCCGGGTGTCACGGTTACATCAACGCACTGGCCCAGTCTCCAGACCTTACTGCAAACACAGGGCTGCTGTGAGTAGCTCTGTGCGTCTGCTCCTAGGAGAGTAGGCAGCGTATTTCCCGCTGTGCAGCGTGTTTCGCAGACTGGGAAATATGCTGCGTATTCTCCCATGAGCACAGCCTTAAGGTTGGGAGGCTGGTCCGGGCTTCACTGTTATGTCAACGCACTGGCCCTGTCTCCAGACCTTACTGCAAACACAGGGCTGCCGCAAGGAGCTCTGTGCGTCTGCTCCTAGGAGAGTAGGCAGCATATTTGCCGCTGTGCAGCATGTTTCGCACACTGTGGAATATGCTGCGTATGCGCAATGGTGTCCCTACCCTAACTCCTTTAGGGTAGGATCACACATAACGCATCCGCAGCGTGTTTTACACTGCGGATCCACCGGTAACCAGACCCATAATGTGCCTCAAGCTGTTGGCACCTACCGCCCTTCCCCCTTCTCCTCTACTCCAAGCAGCCACTCAGGGGTCTGCGAGTCGCCGCGCGCACGCACAGTGTACTCACACATCGCAGCTGCTCTGCAGGCCCCTGTGTGGCTGCTCGGAGTGGCGAATTGCTGCTGCGAGCATACCGCGGAGCTTGGAAACAGCTGGAGGCACACTATGGGTCGGGTCACTGGCGGATTCGCAGCATAAAATACGCTGCGGATAAGTTACGTGGGACTCTACCCTTAAAGGGGTACTCCGGTGGAAAACTTTTATTAATTTTTTTTTTTTTTTTAAATCAACTGGTGTCCGAAAGTTAAACAGATTAATAAATGACTTTTCTGTAAAAAAAAAAATCTTAATCCTTCCAGTACTTATTAGCATCTGAATACTACAGAGGAAATTATTTTCTTTTTAGAAAAACACAGAGCTCTCTGCTGACATCACGAGCACAGTGCTCTCAGCTGACATCTCTGTCCATTTTAGGAACTGTCCAGAGCAGCA
>NC_079194.1:289263402-289264471 GCF_029499605.1 Hyla sarda
CCAGCGTTCGGAACATTTTGTTTTGTACGCAGGGTGCGGGGGTCGTGACGTCACGCCCTCTCACATAGACTTGCATTGAGGGGGAGTGGCATGACTTTACGAGGGACATGGCCGAGACGTCACAACCCCCGCTGCCCGCATCCAGCATTCTAAATGAACGCCGGTTGCTGCACAGAAATCACGGGGGTCCCAGTGGCGGGACCCCTGCGATCAGACATCTTAACCCCTATCCTTTGGATTATTTGATTTCCTCTGTGCCCAGGCTGCAAAAACCTAAAAAATAAAAATAAAAAATAAAAAAAATACTTTAAAGGAGATATCCAGCCGAGATCTCCTGTACAGGGCCCCAGCAGCCCGTGGAAAGGGGGCGTGTTGACCACCACACGAAGCGGCGGCTGACATGCCCCTCATTACAACTCTATGGCAGAGTCGGAGCGCTGCCTGCGGCAATCTCCTGCTCGGCCATATCGATGTATTGAGGGGGCGTGTCGGCCGCCGCTTTGTGCGGTGGTCGACACCCGCTAACTGGCCAGCGAGCCGGGGCCCCGTACAGGAGATAGCGGAGGGCCCCAGCAGTCTGACCATCGTCCGCCGCCCCCCCCCCCCCACGATCTGAAACTTATCCCCTATCCTTAGGATAGGGGATAAGTTTTTCAGCACTGGACTACTCCTTTAACTCCTACGTTTCCCCGTTGTGGCGATATTGGCATCCTGGTCCTCCGGTGCTGTTCTGCTTCCTGGGGACGGTGACTCATACTATGCTCAGCGTATTGCCGGCCGCAGCGATGTCCCGCCTCGGCCTCTGATAGGCTGAGGGCACTGTCATGTAAGAAGCCCGGGCAGTAGGAAGAAGGCGGGGCCTGGGCTCCATATAGGACATCGCTGCGGCCGGCAATACGCTGAGTGCAGTATGACTCACCGTCCGCAGGAAGAAGCCTATCACCTGAGGAACGGGACGCCGATAACGGGGGAACGTTGGAAGGGGAGTTAAAGGGTGTTTATTTTTTTTTTTTTTGCAGACCGGGCACAGAGGAAATGGAAAAACTTTTGGTACAGTTCCCCTTTAAGA
>NC_079194.1:289264671-289277171 GCF_029499605.1 Hyla sarda
AGTTGTAACTGCAGGCCTTGAACACCCTCTCCAGATTTAATTTATGGTTTTGCTTTTACTATAGGGAAGACCTTCCCAGCAATCGCTAAAAACTGCTGCACAAGTAAGGCTCTGTTCATAATCACAATTAGAGATGAGCGAACTTACAGTTAATTAAATTCGTCACGAACTTCTCGGGTCGGCAGTTGATGATTTTTCCTGCATAAATTAGTTCAGCCTTCAGGTGCTCTGGTGGGCTGGAAAAGGTGGATACAGTCCTAAGAAAGAGTCTCCTAGGACTGTATCTACCTTTTCCAGCCCAATGGAGCACCTGAATGCTGAACTCATTTATGCCGGAAAAGTTATCAACTGCCGAGCCGAGAAGTTCGTGACGAATCGAATTTACTGTAAGTTCGCTCATCTCTAATCACAATTATTACCTAACGCCAGACATTTATTATTTTTTTTCTAATATAGGTTAATAAATGGTCTAGGTAGCTAAGCTACTCATCACCATATATGTAAATAGATACTATAGATCACTGATCTCCAAACTGGACCCCTAGATGTTGTAAAAATAGAACCCGGACCGCCGTTGGCGAGCAGACCCTTATCCCCTATCTTACACTTCAAGGGGTATCCAGGAAAAAAACTTTTTTTTATATATACCAACTGCTCCAGAAAGTTAAACAGATTTGTAAATTACTTCTATTAAAAAATCTTAATCCTTTCAGTACTTATGAGCTTCTGAAGTTAAGGTTGTTCTTTTCTGTCTAAGTCCTCTCTGATGACACGTGTCTCGGGAACCACCCAGTTTAGAAGCAAATTCCCATAGCAAATCTCTTCTGAACTGAACGTTTCCCGAGACACGTGTCACCAGAGAGCACTTAGACAGAAAAGAACAACCTTAACTTCAGAAGCTCATAAGTACTGAATGGATTAAGATTTTTAATAGAAGTAATTTACAAATCTGTTTAACTTTCTGAAGCCTGTTGATAGATAAAAAATCCTGGAATACCCCTTTAAACAGATTTGTAAATTACTTCTATTAAAAAATCTTAATCCTTTCAGTACTTATGAGCTTCTGAAGTTAAGGTTGTTCTTTTCTGTCTAAGTGCTCTCTGATGACACCTGTCTCGGGAAACGCTCAGTTTAGAAGAGGTTTGCTATGGGGATTTGCTTCTAAACTGGGCGTTTCCTGAGACACATGTCATCAGAGAGCACTAGATAGAAAAGAACAACCTTAACTTCAGAAGCTCATAAGTACTGAAAGGATTAAGATTTTTTAATAGAAGTAATTTACAAATATGTTTATCTTTCTGGAGCCAGTTGATATATATATATATATATATATATATATATATATATATATATATATATATATATATATATATAATAATAAAAAAAGGTTTTTTTCCTGGAATACCCCTTTAAGATCTCCTTTAACCTTAGATCACCGTAGGGCAGTGGTTTCCAACCTGCGGACCTCCAGATGTTGCAAAACTACAACTCCCAGCATGCCCGGACAGCCAACGGCTGTCCGGGCATGCTGGGAGTTGTAGTTTTGCAACATCTGGAGGTCCGCAGGTTGAAGACCACTGCTGTAGGGTTTTATAATCTTAGGCTGCATTCACACCTCGTTTTCAGCCTACGGTTGCCGGATCCGGCTGGGGGAGGGGAAAACCGGTAGCTCCCGTACCCCAGCCGGACCGGCGCTGAAATCCATTCACTTTAATTAGCCGACCAGAGTCAAACGGTGATTCCGGTCGGCTAATTTTTTTTTACCCATATACGGTTTTGTGACCAGACATAAAACCATAGTATACAACGTCTTTTTGTCCGGTCAGGAAACCGGATATGAGCCGACCCGGAATCACCGTTTGACTCAGCTGGCTCATTAAAGTAAATGGATTTCAGCGCCGGTCCGGGTGAGGTACGGGAGCTCCCGGTTTTCCCTTCCCCCAGCCAAATCCGGCAACCGTAGGCTGAAAATGAGGTGTGAATGCAGCCTAAGTGCAGTTCCCTTTTCAGCCACCAGGGGGGGTTTCACACACAGCATTTATTTTTTTTTATTTATTTTTTTCATTTTTTCTTTCTTTCTTTTTTCTTTCTCCAGTGGTGCTCAACTAAAGAACCAAGAGTTCAATATCCAAGTACAAAGCATAGGAAATAAAGGTGGCCCGTGTGCCAGTCCTTTTCTATCTTCGTACTTTATTCACACACAGTGCAGGTATACAGCCTCCTACCGCATCGGACGTTAGTGTTTTCAAAGCCGAGTGGTGCTTCTATGGGGGAACTCTGCTGCTAGACCTGTTATCCCCTATCCAAAGGAATAGGGGATAAGATGTCTAATGGCGGGGTCCCACTGCTGACACACCCCCCTCCCATAGACATGAATGGAGGAGGCGTGGCCGTAACATTATGAAGGGGCGTATTCATGATGTCACAATCACGGCCTCCAGCTCAGAGCATTCTGAACATGTTCAGAACGTTGAGCCCCGGAGTACCCCTTTAACAAACCCAAGGGGGTTTGTGGAAGCACTGCATATTGCAAAACAGCTGTTAAACAGCATTAAAGGGGTACTCCAGTGGAAAACTTATTATTTATTTTATTTTTATTTTTTTTAAATCAATTGGTGCCAGAAAGTTAAACAGATTTGTAAATTACTTCTATTAAAAAAAAAATCTTAATCCTTCCACTACTTATTAGCTGCTGAATACTGCAGAGGAAATGATTTTCTTTTTGGAACACAGAGCTCTCTGCTGACATCATGAGCACAGTGCTCTCTGCTGACATCTCTGTCCGTTTTATGAATAATACCCCTCCTTTTTACAAGCCAGAGTATTTCCACTCCGGTTTTATTTATTTATTTATTTATTTTTTAAATCAACTGGTTCCAGAAAGTTAAACAGATTTGTAAATTACTTCTATTAAAAAAAATCTTAATCCTTACAGTACTTATTAGCTGCTGAATACTACAGAGGAAATTCTTATCTTTTTGGAACACAGTGCTCTCTGCTGACATCTCTGTCCATTTTAGGAACTGTCCAGAGCAGCATGATGTTTGCTATGGGGATTTTCTCCTACTCTGGACAGTTCTTAAAAATGGATAGAGGTGTCAGCAGAGAGCACTGTGGTCGTGATGTCGCAGAGAGCACTGTGCTCATGATGTCAGCAGAGAGCTCTGTGTTCCAAAAAGAAAAGAATTTCCTCTGTAGTATTCAGCAGCTAATAAGTACTGGAAGGATTACGATTTTTTTTTAATAAATTTAATTTTACAAATCTTTTTTTGCTGCAAATTTTTCCGAACATTTTTAGGGCTCGTTCATGTGAGCGTATTTGCTAGTGAACTCGCAGTTTAAATGGGGGCAGGCTCTGCTTAAAATAAATAAATAAAAAAAATAAAAAATACGCCGCTGACCCCATTGACTTAAATTCCGCTACTGAAAATCTGTTGCTGAGAGCCCGCTGCCAGCTCGTAATGAAACCCCACCGTACACTTAGAAGGAATTACCTTTTAAAATATTACTCTCCCCTCTCGCTCCACCTTTAGCCTTATAAAAGTGGGGCTGGATGCTACAGCATCAATTCCTTCAGGTCTACCGGGCGTCTTCGTGCATTCTTTATGGCGGCATTTCTCAAAGGGTCTCCATTCCAGCTTTATCTACAAAAGTGGCGCATTTAGTTACATTTACACCCTGAATAGTCCGTTAAGCCAAGGAACTATCCACCACCCAGGGTCCATTGTGCATGGGTCACATTAGTTAGAACAGGACCTATGCTTGATGCCTTTAGGCCAGTGGTCTTCAACCTGCGGGCCTCCAGATGTTGCAAAACTACAACTCCCAGCATGCCCGGACAGCCAACGGCTGTCCGGGCATGCTGGGAGTTGTAGTTTTGCAACATCTGGAGGTCCGCAGGTTGGAGACCACTGCTTTAGGCCTTAGATGTTGGCTCTGCCACTTGACCTCCTAGCGTGCCATTGTTTCATGCCATGCCAGAGAGTATATCTACGCAATCTTAATGGCATAGAACTATCCAAGTACACTATAAATTATGTTTCACTTCTTTCTGAACATTTAAAATTTAGGGTAGGGTCACACATAATGGATCCGCAGCATATTTTACGCTGTGGATTAACCAATGACCGACCCAAGAGTGAACCCCCTGCCTGTGCCCATGTGTCTGGTCATAGCAGCAATCCGCTGCTACAAGTGCACACGTATCGGCGTGACTGTAGTAAACTGCGCATGCGCAGTTTACTTTTTCATCGTGGCCGCTCTCTGCATGACTCGGGTAGCAGAGGAGCAGCCGCACGGTCTGTGAGTAAGCAGTGCATGCGCAGTTTACTCTCATTGCGGCCGCTTTCTGCATGACTCAGGAAGCAGAGGAGCAGCCGCACTGTCTGTGAGTAAGCTGCGCATGCGGTTTACTTTATTGCGGTCGCTCTCTCCATAGCTCAGGTAGCAGAGGAGCAGCCACACTGTCTGTGAGTAAGCTGCGAATGCGCAGTTTACTCTCATTGCGGCCGCTATCTGCATAGCTCAGGGAGCAGAGGAGCAGCCGCACTGTCTGTGAGTAAGCTGCGCATGCGCAGTTTACTCTCATTGCGGCCGCTATCTGCATAGCTCAGGGAGCAATGGAGCAGCCGCACTGTCTGTGAGTAAGCAGTGCATGCGGATTACTTTATTGCGGTCGCTCTCTCCATAGCTCAGGTAGCAGAGGAGCAGCCGCACTGTCTGAGAGTAAGCTGCGCATGCGCAGTTTACACTCATTGCAGCCGCTCTCTGCATAGCTCAGGGAACAGAGGAGCAGCCGCACTGTCTGTGAGTAAGCTGCGCACGCGGTTTACTTTATTGCGGTCGCTCTCTCCATAGCTCAAGTAGCAGAGGAGCAACCGTACTGTCCGTGAGTAAGCTGCGCATGCGCAGTTTAAAGGGGTTCTCCGGTGCTTAGACATCTTATCCCCTATCCAAAGGATAGGGGATAAGATGCCTGATCGAGGGAGTCCCGCCGCTGGGGACCCCCGGGATCTTGCACGCGGCACCCCGTTTGTAATCAGTCCCCGGAGCATGTTCGCACCGGGTCTGATTACCAGCGACCACACGGCCGGCGGCGTGTGACGTCACTCCCCCGCCCCCATGTGACGTCTCGCTCCGCTCCTCAATGCAAGCATACGGGATGGGGCGTGATAGCTGTCACGCCCTCTCCCGTAGGCTTGCATGGAGGGGCGGAGCATCCGCAGCGTAAAACACGCTGTGGATCCGTTATGTGTGACCCCCACCCTTAGTGTATATTTTACTATACCATTTGCTGCCTTTTTTTTTTATTTGTCTTTTATCTCTTTCCCCTTAGGATTCGCTGCCAGAAAAGTTGGCCATGCATGAAAAAAACATGGAGGAGTTTGATGCCTTTGTCGATTCCCTGCAGTAAGATTGGGTGGGGGGGGTCGGTCTTAAGCTGGAGGTCCCTTACTGTAGGATTCGGAGTGCCTCTGCTTGCCCAGTCTTACTCTTTAAACTCAGGCCAATGTTTTGTTGTTCCCCAAACGCACTTTTCGGACTCCTGTAAGGAATTCTTTGTAGCACAGCTGCTAACTGTACAGGACTCGCTGGCCGCGCATGGTTAGAATTCCACCAGGGATTTGGTTTCTTCTAACGGACCAGACCATTTTGGTTGGGGGGGGGGGGGGGGGGTGTCACTATCATGAGAAGAACCAGAGGAAGAACCCGGAAGCGAGGTGTTGAGAATAACCAGATGCTGTAAATATGACGCTGTGTTCCAAGACAAAGACTGCCA
Source organism: Hyla sarda (assembly GCF_029499605.1). NCBI lineage: Eukaryota > Metazoa > Chordata > Amphibia > Anura > Hylidae > Hyla > Hyla sarda. The sequence continues at coordinate 289,270,451 of NC_079194.1, forward strand.
GGCTGCACTGCACCTTATACGCCCCCTTGTGGGCGAAGTGCGCTTGTAAGTACTGCACTACCATGACCATGGTTAACCCAGCGCGTCTTGCCTGTCTCCACCTCAGGTATGCCAGTAAAGAAGGGGTAACCTTATTATACACAATATAAGCCAGTTTTTCACATCCAGTGTGCCTCCAGCTGTTGCAAGACTACGTCTCCCAGCATGCCCGGACAGCCTTCGGCTGTCCGAGCATACTGGGAGTTGTAGTTTTGCAACAGCTGGAGGCATCCTAGTTGGGAGAAACACTGATGTAGGGGTTGGAGGATCCTGAAGCATCACCCTAAAGCAGTGTTTCCTAATCGGTGTGCCTCCAGCTGTTGCAAAACTACAACTCCCAGCATGCCTGGACAACCTGTATACCTTCATGCCCAATTGTATCTCATCTTGTATCCAGGCTTGTGGCCCCGACAGGATACGAGAGCTTCTTTTCAGTTATAACAGTTTTTCCTAATAAACTTCTCCTTTTGCTCTAATATTGTGATCCCAGGCATGTTGGTGGTTGTAGTTTTGCAACAGCTGGAGGCACCCTGGATGGGAAATGTTAATATAAGCTATTGCTAATATTCTGTAAATCAATCACAAATGTTAAAGGAGAACTCCAGCCAAAACTAACTTATCCCCTAGCTACAGGATAGGGGATAAGTAGGTGATCACAGGGGGCGGGTCCGACCTCCGGAACGGGACCCGGCGCCAAATGAGGAGCTCTTAATTTATTTATATGGGAGCACCGAAAAGACCTGAGTACAGCAATTGGGCATCACTGGCGCTTCCATAGAAATGGATGGAGTGCGAGCCGTTACGGATACCGGAGTTAACCCCTCACCGCCCAAAAGACCCGACCCCCACCCCCCACACACACACACACACATCAGCTTCTTATCCCTTATCTTGTGGATAAGGGATAAGTTAGTTTTGGCTGAAGTTCTCCTTTTATGTTGTATTTAACCCTTGTGCTTTCTTAAAGGGGTACTCCGGTGAAAACCTTTTTCCTTTTAAATCAACTGGTGCCAGAAAGTTAAACATATTTGTAAATTACTTCTATTAAAAAATCTTAATCCTTCCTGTACTTATTAGCTGCTGAATACTACAGAGGAAATTCTTTTCTTTTTGGAATGCTCTCTGGTGACATCACGAGCACAGTTCTCTCTGCTGACGTCATTATAATAATAATAACGCTTTATTTATTGTTGTCCTTAGTGGGATTTGAACCCAAGTCCCCAGCACTGCAAGGCGGCAGTGCTAACCACTGAGCCACCATGCTGCCCTTAGCATACATCTGCTATGCACGGTTGCTAAAATGGACAGAGGTGTCAGCAGAGAGCACTGTGCTCGTGATGTCATCAGTGTTCCAAAAAGAAAGGAATTTCCTCTGTAGCATTCAGCAGCTAATAAGTACTGGAAGGATTAAGATTTTTTTAATAGAAGTCATTTACAAATATGTTTAACTTTCTGCCACCAGTTGATTTAAAAGAAAAAAGGTTTTCACCGGAGTACCCCTTTAACTCATTGTTGCCCAGTTTGCTGTAGTCATAGCAGCAGCACCATCGTCCTCTATCTTAAGGGTCCTGAGCATCACCCCCATTTCCTATCCTGATTTATCGATCTCACAGAAACTGTAGAACCTTGTATATTATAACACTAAGAAGTTAGGTGTTAGCACACAGCACAACGCTTCATATGCGCCTATTTGGAGGCTCTCGAGTACTCCATAGGGTAGGTGTCTGCAGGAGGTAGGTTAAAGGGGTACTCCGGTGAAAACCTTTTTTCTTTTAATTCAACTGGTGGCAGAAAGTTAAACAGATTTGTAAATTACTTCTATTAAAAAAATCTTAATCCTTCCAGTACTTTTTAGGGGCTGTATACTACAGAGGAAATGCTTTTCTTTTTGGATTTCTTTTCTGTCACGACCACAGTGCTCTCTGCTGTCCATTTTAGGAACTGTCCAGAGCAGCAGAAAATCCTCATAGCAAACATATGCTGCTCTGGACAGTTCCTAAAATGGACAGCAGAGGTCAGCAGAGAGCACTGTGCTTGTGACAGAAGAGAAATCCAAAAAGAAAAGCATTTCCCCTGTGGTATACAGCCCCTAAAAAGTACTGGAAGGATTAAGATTTTTTTTAATAGAAGTAATTTACAAATCTGTTTAACTTTCTAGCTTTTAAAAAAAAAAAAAAAAAGAAAAAAACATTTCCACGGGAGTATCCCTATGGGCCTCCACGCACACACATCCCGAAGTTTAGCGTTCGTAGAAATCTGCGGAGGGTTTAATGCTGCTACCCCAACCCCTCCCAGCGCATCCATTTTATCCGGATGGAGGTATTCCAGCACTGTCGTAAGGAAAGACGTCATTCAGATATGTAATATAAAATAAATATATGTATTTCCAAGACCTGTGCAGTTTTTTGTGCTTTCTAGGTCACGTTTGTAGGGTGTAGAGCAGCGTTTCCCAACCAGTGTGTTGCAGAACTACAACTCCCAGCATGCCCAGGTATGGAGGCACCCTGGTGTATAGGGAGACCCCCACCATTCTGTCTTTGCTACTTGTTTCTCTGTAAAGTCCAGTCATTTTGAGACGACGTATGTGTCTCCAGCTTCCTGCCACACAGTATGGGGGATGTACGGGCAGGAAATTGAAGAACCACAGTGACTGCCTCTAAATACACTGAGAAGGTCTTTGATGAAGCAATTTGGGTTTTGTTTTTGTTTGTATCATGCACACCCGCCATCATTCCAGCTCATTTGCATCAATGTGTTTTATTACTGTAACTTGGTCATGTGAGCACCAGTCTGACCCAAAAAAAAAAAAAATCACAGTGCTTTAATATGTCAGAGGAAGTGGTCAGTCCTGGGTCAGCTGACTTCTTGTGAACTATAAGATGATATCACCTATTAGATGCCTTCTGGCAGCTCCCAGGCCCTTCCCCTCCAGCTCTATCTGTATACTGCTGCTTCAGACTCTATGGGATCAGGATATATAGTAGTTATACACCTCCCCTCCAGCTCTATCTGTATACTGCTGGTGTTATCTCTATGGGATCAGGATATATAGTAGTTATACACCTCCCCTACAGCTCTATCTGTATACTGCGGCCACTATCTCTATGGAATCAGGATATATAGTAGTTATACACCTCCCCTCCAGCTCTATCTCTATACTGCTGCTTCAGTCTCTATGGGATCAGGATATATAGTAGTTATATACCTTCCTTCCAGCTTTATCTGTATACTGCTGCTGCTATCTCCATAGGGTTAGAATATATAGTACTTATATACCTCCCCCCCAGCTCTCTCTGTATACTGCTGCTGCAATCTCTGTGGGATCAGGATATATAGTAGTTATATACCTCCCCTCCAGCTCTATCTGTATACTGCTGCTGCAGTTTTCTGCTCTTTCTGTATACTGCTGTTCCTTTCTCTATGGGTCAGAATATACAATAGATATACAGATCTTAAGGCTGTGTTCACACATTGCCTTTTTGCCATTTTTCTTATTTAGTTTTAGGTATAATTTTCCCCAAAAGTGTGGCACAAATGGTGCTATTTACTGAAAACCTGTAATTTTTACAATGATTTTAGATTAAAAAAAAACATTTAAATACAGCCAATAGCAATAAAAATGTCAAAATGCAGTAAGAATGGAACACTTGAGACTTTAAATCTTTCGAAACACCTCAATTTTAAATCTCAAAAGTTTGTGTTTATAGCTCAAATTACCTCATGGCAATATTTTTCTAACAATCATGGGAAATGTAGGCAGCTTGAGAAAATCATTTCTGTTCTGAAATAGAATTAGTATGGCTGAAAATCATGCCTGCCACATCAGCTAAAACAGGTAAGCACAAGGCATACACAAGAACCTCCTACATTATTCTGTAATACAGTGTTTTTCAACCAGGGCGCCTCCAGTTGCTGCACAACTACAACTCCCAGCATGCACGGGCAGCCAAAGAACGTCTGGGCATGCAGGAAGTTGTAGTTTTGCAACAGCTGCAGACACCCTGGTTGCTCTAATAGACTATTCTGCAGTGTGTGTATATGTATATATATATATATATATATATATATATATATATATATGTGTGTGCGTGTGTGCTGGACCTCATTTGGGATTTGCCTCTAGAAGGTTTATGAATTAGGACTGGAATGCAGTTCATATGATCAGCTGCAGTTTATCTCTCCTGACCCTCCCACACACTTGCAGATTTGCCTTTTATTTATATCTGTGTGTGCTGAATGGGGAGGGGGGTGTAAGCCGCTGCCAGACGTAAAGGGAGAAAGAAAGGAGACGTTATCTGGAGAAGAAAAATGTGTCCTTTATTTTGTAAGTGTCTGATCGTGGGGGATAATCACTTATAGGCTGCCCTAGGGCAACCCAAAAGACCCTATTTTCCCATATACAAAAAAGGGGGGTGTTATTAAAAGTGCAATCTAACCGCCCTTTTTTTGTATATGGGAAAATAGGGTCTTTTGGGTTGCCCTAGGGCAGCCTATAAGTGATTATTTGGATTTACCCTCCATATATTGGTCTCTCCAATATATGTATTGATCGTGGGGGATCTGACCGCCGGAACATCCCCGTGATCTCCTGTACAGAACACGATTCTTGCCCCTTAACTTACCATTCAGACCTCCCGCCCCTCAACTTACCATTCAGACCTCCCGCCCCTCAACTTATCATTCAGACCTCTCGCCCCTCAACTTACCATTCAGCAGCTTCTGCCCCCACTTTTAAAATCGTACACAGCTGAGCGGACCGGCACACAATCCAAATGTGGTGCCAAAGCGCTCAGAGGAGAAGCTCCTAAATGGTAAGTTCAGGGGCGAGAGCCAACGACTGTCCGGGCATGCTGGGAGTTGTAGTTTTGCAACAGCTGGAGGCACTCTGGTTGGGAAACCCTGCTCTATCCTTTCAGCGGGTTGAGCAACCGAGCCCCCTTTAGCGGGGCAAAACAGCCGTGTGAACCTAGCCTAAGCCGTGCCACTTTCTCAAATCCTGATAATCTTTTTTTATTCTGAAAAAAAATAAAAGTAAATAAATCAAAAAAAGCTTAAAAAGCATCAAGAACATAAACCCGATATGAGATTTTTGCTCTCAGGGCACGATGAGAGTTGTAGTTTTGGAATGCTGTTGTAAAGTGTGTTTTAGATTTTTTTGGTTCCTTAAATTTTAAAGGGGTGCTCCATTATGTTCTGAATGCTTGGAGCGGGCGGTGGGGGTCGTAACATCACGGGCACGCCCCTCGTGGGCCCATAGACTTGCACAGAGGGGGCGTGGCAGTGACGTTACGACCCCTGCCGCCAGCACCCAGTAAAGAATCACTACCACTCCAAACAGCGTGCACGTCTTCTCTAAAACACGAGGACCTACGGAAATGTTGTAAGTGCTCTTCTGAGTTCGGTATGACAGAGTGTTTACCTTGCATTATGTAAATATGCTGAGGTTGGGTGCGCACAGAGTACGGGTTGGGTTGAACAATATTATGTAGCGACTCTTTATTCTGACAACTAGAAAAACTTGATACAGGCCGTTCTGGATGGATGGATGGATGGATGGATGGCAGCCAAGGAAATCAAACTGCCTAGAATTCAGGCCGAAAACAAGAGGGGCCGTGCATTCCCATAAAGTCCGGGTGACTCTGTGACTAAATGATTCACAGCAGCAAAAAAGTCACTTTTTTTTTTCAATATTTCGACTGCAGTGTCCAGATGTTATATATTAAAAGAGACTACGGCATGAAGCGGCGGCCGACACGCCTCCTCAATACAGCGCTATGGCAGAGCCGGAGATTGCCGAAGGCATCGGTCCGGTTCTGCCATAGAGTTGTATTAAGAGGGCGTGTCCGCCGGCGCTTCGTGCTGTGGTCGTCAAGCCCCCTTCCCCGCAAACTGCCGGGGCCACGTAGGGTAGGATAGGGGATACGTTTTTCAGGACTGGACTACTCCTTTAAATGGGCACTTTCAGATACAATAACTTTTGATATGTTATAAAGCATGCAAAAACAATGTTTTGCAATTGTTTTGATCAGAAAATGTTCAGTATTTCATACTAAAAAAGTGGCCACTAGGGGTCCCCCTGCCTCCTGAGACACATACCAGTCCTGCAGTGTCCAGTGGTCATTGGATGGTCATGGACACCATGAGTGATTGACAGGGCTGCAGGCTCTACTATAGCCGCTGTGAGTCAGAGCAGAGTGAGGGAGGGAGGGGGAGAAGTCATCACAGTGAGGAGAAGAGAGGGACACGCCCCCTGCCTCTGCATGGACAAAAACCTCACTGAACAAATGATGGCAAGTAAATAAAGGTAATTCTGAGAGAAATATAGGTTGTAGACACATAAAAAATTTAATGTGCATGATCAGGGTGAGGTACTGAGCAACATATAACATTTTATTTTTTTTGGGTGGGGGAATCTGACAGGTACGCTTTAAATGGGCACTGTCATGAAAACAAAAAATTGATATGTTGTAGTACTTCAGTACTACAACATATCTCTAATATAGTTTAATTAAAAAAAGTGATTTTAAAACAGTTTAAAATCACTTTTAAATTCGGCCACTAGGGGTCGCCCTCCTAGTGGCCGAATGCATTCAGCAGTGACGTCACCACTGAATTTCGACTCGTTGAAGCCTGGCAACGAGTCGAAATTCAGGCACTGCAGTGCTCGCTCCCGCCTGTCAAT